>NC_057738.1:47883914-47930914 GCF_004010195.1 Chiloscyllium plagiosum
TCTTCTGGGGCAGGTGGGACCTGTACAATAAGGATGTGTTGCACCAAAATTGGATGGGCATCAATATCCTGACAGGAAAGTTTACTAGTGCCATTCAGTTTAAACTAGTGTACAGTGTGGAGGAAACAGATCAGTAGGTCAGCAAGTGAAATAACTGAGGAGGAGTCAAAGACTAAGGCCAGATTAGGCTTAGAGAAAGAGCAGTCAGGGAGAGGTTACTGAACACGGCAGGATTGGTCATCTGAAGTGTATATAGAACTTAGAAAAGTACGGCACAGAACAGGCCCTTTGGCCCACGATGTTGTGCCGAGGTTTAATCCTAATGTAAAATATAGTAACTTAACCTACGCACCCCTCAACTCACTGCTATCCATTTGCATGTCCAGCAGTCGCTTAAATGTCCCCAATGACTCTGCTTCCACCATCACAGCTGGCAATGCATTCCATGCATTCACAACTCCCTGCATAAAGAACCTACCTCTGACGCCTCCTTTATACCTTCCTCCTAATATCTTCAAACTATGACTCCTCGTACCAGTCAGTCCTGCCGTGGGGAAAAGTCTCTGGCTATTGACTCTATCTATTCCTCTCATTACACCTCGATCAGGTCTCCTCTCTTCCTCTTTCTCTTCAGAGAGAAAAGTCCGAGCTTATTCAACCTTTCTTCATAAGGTAAACCCTCCAGTCCAGGCAGCATCCTGGTAAACCTTCTTTGCACCCTCTCCAAAGCCTCTGTATCTTTCCTATAGTAGGGCAACCAGAACTGGACACAATATTCCAAGTGTGGTCTCACCAGGGACTTGTAGAGCTGCAGCAAAACCTCGCGGCTCTTAAACTCGATCCCCCTGTTAATGAAAACCAAAACACCATATGCTTTCTTAACAACCCTATCCACTTGGGTGGCAACTTTGAGGGATCTATCTGGGATTGCACACCCAGATCCCTCTGCTCCACCACACTGCCAAGAATCCTGTGTTTAATCCTATATTCAGCATTTGAGTTCAACCTTCCAAAATGCATCACTTCGCATTTATACAGGTTGAACTCCATCTGCCATTTCTCAGCCCAGCTCTGCATCCTGTCTATGTCGCGCTGCAGCCTGCAGTAGCCCTCTATACTGTTGATGACACCTCCAACCTTTGTGTCATCTGCAAATTTACTAACCTACCCCTCAACCTCCTCATCCAAGTCATTTATAAAAACGACAAAGAGCACTGATCTCCAGGCAGAATACTTTCCATCTACAACCACTCTCTGCCTTCTGTCAGCCAGCCAGTTCTGAATCCAGATAGCCAATCTCCCTGTATCCCATACTTCCTGACTTTATGAATGAGTCTACCGTGGGGAACCCTATCAAATGTCTTGCTGAAGTCCATATACATCACATCCACTGCTTGACCTGTCTTGACACCTCAAAGAACTCAATAAGATTTGTGAGGCATGACCTGTCCCTAACAAAGTCATGCTGAACTGCCTTTAATCACACTATGTTTTGCCAAATAGTCATAAATCCTATCCCTCAGAAATCTTTCCAAATCTGACTGGTCTGTAATAGGATTTCCCTATTACCCTTCTTGAAAAGAGGAACAACATTCGCCTCCTTCCAATCCTCCGGTACGACTCCCGTGGAGAGTGAGGAGGCAAATATCCTCGCCAGCGGCTTAGCAACCGCCTTTCTCGCTTCCTGGAGCAGCCTAGGATAAATCTGGTCTGGCCCTGGGGACTTATCAATCTTAATGTTTTCCAAAATTTCCAACACATCAACTTCTTCAATCTTGATCTGGTCAAGACTGTATCCCAGTTCCTCTAAGTTTTCATTTACAACAAGTTCCCTTTCCTTGGTGAAAACCAAAGCGCAAAACTCATTTAGGGCTTCCCCTATCTGCTCAGACTCCACACACAAGTTCCCTCCACTATCCCTGATCAACCCTACCTTCTCCCTGATCATTCTCTTATTCCTCACATATGAGTAAAATGCCTTTAGGTTCTTCCTAATCCTTCTTGCCACGCCTTTTTCGTGCCCCCTCCTGGATCTCCTCAGTCCATTTCTGAGCTCCTTTCTAGCACGCCTGTAATCCTCTAAAGCTGTGCTAGATCCTTGCTCCCTCCACATTACGTAAGCTGCCTACTTCCTTTTGATGAGAAGTTCCTCTGTTCTAGGCAAGGAGTATACCAGGTAAGGCAGATGAGCTTAGAGTTTGGATATCTATATATATATAAAACTATGATAGGCAGTAATGCAGAGACTCGTAACAAACAGTTCTGCCAACCATCCAACCCAAACTTTGGGTCCACTACACGGATGTTACCTTTGTCATCACTAAACAAAACAAATTAGGGGAAACCTTCAAGACCATCAATAATACCCTTACTGGCATACGATTCACTAACTAGGAGGAAGCCAAAAACAAACTGGCATTCCGAGATGTCACAGTAGAGTGAAGAGCCAATGGGGAACCTCAAACCAATGTCAGCTGGAAAACAACATATATGGACCAAATACTGAACTACAAAAGCAATCATCCCAATACCCAACTAACAAAGTTGCATTAGAGCGTTATTTCAACGAGCCACCCCACACTACAGTGCAGAGGAACTATGAAGGGCAGAGGAAAATCACTTATACAGTGTATTCTCAGCAACATTCCTAAAGAAGCAGACTAACACGTCCAGAAACCCTAGTCATTCTCCCCTACATCAAAGACATCTCGAAAATGACTGCCAGACTACTCAGACGTCTTGGCATAGTGGTAGCCCACAAACCCACCAATGCACTAAAATAGCAGCTGATTAACTTGAAAGACCCCATACAGACAATAAGCAAAACTAATGTCATTTACAAAATACTTGCAAGAACTGTAACAAACACTACATTGGACAAACAGGCAGAAAACTAGCCACCAGGATGCATGTACATCAACTAGCCGCAAAAAGACATGATCCACTCTCACTAGTATCCTTACATACAGATGAGAAAGGACACCACTTCGACTGGGGCGACACATCCATCCTAGGACAAGCCAAACAGAGGCATACACAAGAATGCCTAGAAGCATGGCATTCCAACCGGAACTCTCTAACAAACACAATGACTTGGATCTCATTTACCACCCTCTGAGAAAAAGAACAGGAAATTACATCACCACAGGAAATTACACCACCAACCCAAGGAAACGTAAACACATAAATAGAAAGCGGGTCACTAACACCAGTGCTTCACCAGAGGCTCACTGATGATGTTACCTAGTATGATGATGAAATGTCTGAAAGTGAACCTTCTGGCTCAGTGAGCAAACTTACATCCAGAACCTCAGCCTGAGCTAGAAATCTTCTCAAAATGCAATAACTATGATGATGTAGGTATTACAGAGACTTGGTTGAGAAAGGGATGACTAGCAGCTTAATGTTCTGGGATTAAGGTGAGAGAGGGATGTAACAGGTGGGAGAGTTGTAATTGGAGAATATGACAGATGTAGAAGGGGAAGACACTTTGGATGGCTCATCCAGCAAGGCCTTATGGGTAGAGCTCAGGAGTAGGAAGAGTGTAATCATTTTGGGATTGTACTATTGGCTTTCCAGCAGCCAGCAGGTGTTAGAGGAATGGATCAGTGGAGAGATTATGGAAATTTTTTAAAATACGTTTGTTGTTGTGTGTGATTTTTAACTTTCCCTATTTTGGCTGAAAATTATTTAGTGCCAGGGGCTTGGATGGTGGGAGGCAGTCAGAGGCGCAAAATTTGTTGTGTATCGAGTACATTTTTAAAAACAAGATATACATAGACCAACTAGGGAAGAGGCCGTATTAGATCTGGTATTACAGAATGAGCCCAAATGTTGAAATTTCAGAAGGGGATGATTTCTTGAACCTTGGATGACAAGAGAAATTGAGAGTTTAGTCAAAAAGAAAAAAAGAGGCATTCGGAAGGTTTAGGAAACTGAAGACAGACAGCACTTAAAGAATATAAAAATACCAGGAATGAACTCAAACAGGAATTAGAAGGACTAAAAGGGACCATGAAATGTTTTTGGAAAATCCCAAAACATTTTATACACATATAAGGAACCAGAGGGTAGCTAGGGAAAGGGTTGGTCCCCTCAAGGGCAAAAGACGGTATTAATATTTGAGGTGCTAGATGTCTTAAAATGCATGACGGTGGATAAAAAAGGTTACCTCCAAGCATAACATTGTTTAGCCACTGTGTGCAATTCTGGTCTCCCTCCTATGTTGTGAAAGGGTTCAGAAAAGATTTACAAGGATGTGGCACGGTGGCACAGTGGTTAGCACTGCTGCCTCACAGCAGTGCTTCGGTTTCCTCCCACAGTCACAAAGATGTGCAGGTCAGGTGAATTGGCTATGCTAAATTGCCCGTAGTGTTAGGTACGGGGTAAATGTAGGGGAATGTGTGGGTTGCGCTTCGGCGGGTCGGTGTGGACTTGTTGGGCCGAAGGGCCTGTTTCCACATTGTAATGTAATGTTGCCAGGGTTGGAGGGTTTGAGCTATAGGGAAAGGCTGAATAAGGTGCTGTTTTCCCTGGAGCATCAAAGGCTGAGAGGTGATCTTTATCGAGGTTTATAAAATGAGGGGCATGGATAGTGTAAATAGACAAAAACATATCGGCCAGACCAGATAAAGCTCCCAGATTCCCTGAAGGGCGTTCATGAATGAGATGGGTTCTTAATAATAATCAACAATGGTTGCTTGATCACCATTAGACGAGCTTTTTTATGCCAGATTTTATTAAATTTAGATTTCACCATCTGTCATGGAGGGACTTGATCCCAAGGCCCCAGAACATTTGGATAAGTACATGATTAGGAAAGGTTTGGAAGGATATGGCCAGGAGCAGGCAAGTGGGACTAGTTTAGTTTGGGATTATGTTGAGTATGGACTGAAGGGTCTGTTTCCATGCTATATGACTCTATGAAATGAGAAATGAAATGCTGGAGGAACTCAGTTCGGGCACTTTCTGTGGAGAGAAAAACTGCTAACATTTTGAGTCTGATTACTCTTGTTCACCTGTTGTATCTGTAGAAGTAAAGTATGGTAGAGTACTGTACAGCAAAGAATTATTTTAAAAAATAAAAGTCCACAGCAAATCTTCTACTTGCTGGCAGCACAACCGGTGGGGTTTTTGCTGATGATGCAATGATGTAACTCTCGTGATGCCACGTGAGACACTGACATGAAATGTGCTCGAGAACTAAGGCATATTAAAATGGATGGTGACACTTTAAATGAGGAAGGATATACAAAAAAGAAACAACTTTGAAGTGAAAGAAACTTTAAAGGGGAAATTTTTTTAAAAGACCAGACTTCCATGTAACTTGAATTTCAGAGAATTGTACTGTTCTGTCATTAAAAATCTCTGTTTATTGCTAATAGTTCATTTAAATTTTGTGACCAAAGTAAATTTGAATGTCTGAAACTTTTTAAGGATCACTAATAAAACTTATCATCTTTTATGAAAAAAAACAAATTACATCCTCGTGAAATAATGCAGCCCCCATTGTAGTACATTACATTAGATTGTTGGTATAGCAGTGTAACTGATCATTTATTCTGCTTGAATAGGTGAGAGTGGGATTTGCCTGACTGACGATGCTAATGGTTAAAAAGAACATTAATAGCTACATGAAGTTTATCAGGAGAAAGCGAGAACTGTGGATGCTGGAGATCAGAGTCAAGAGTGCGGTGCTGCAAAAGCACAGCGGGTCAGGCAACATCCGAAGAGCAGGAGAATCGAGGTTTCGGGCATAAGCCCATCATCAGGAATGAGGCTTGTGAACCAAGGGATAGAGAGATAAATGGGAGAGGTTTGAGGCTGGGGGGGCAGTTAGCTGAGAGTGTGATAGGTAGGTGAAGTTGGGGTTAATGGGAGTGAGGTCGATAATGCTCTTTAGCGTATTCGATCCACTTCCTGCACCTCCGCCCTTGAACCTCACCCCTCCAACGCAACAAGGACAGAACGCTCCTGGTCCTCACCTTCCACCCCACCAACCTCCGGATACGTTGTGTCATCCTCTGCCATTTCTGCCACCTATAAATGGATTCCACCACCCTCCCCACGCCTAACTGCATTCCCTTCTCTCTTGTCAGGTCCACCACCGACCCATCCTCCCCATCTCGGCACCTTCCTCTGCCACCGCAAGAATTGCAAAACCTGCTCCCACACCTTTTCCTCCCCCTTCACCTGCATCCAAGGCTCCAAAGGAGCCTTCTGTGTCTATCATAGATTTACCTGCACTTCCACACACTGTTGCTTCCAATGCGGTCTCCTCTACGTTGGGGAGACATGATGCCTACTTTCAGAACGCTTCAGAGAACATCTCTGGGACACATGCACTGAAGCAACTGTACTTCGCCGTGGCCAAACACTTTAACTCCCCCTCCCACTCTATCAAGGACATACAGGCGGTGGGCCTCCTCCAGAACCAAATGCCTGGAGGACAAATGCCCCATCTTCCGCCTTGGGACCCTCCAACTGCACGGCATCATTGTGGACTTCACCAATTCTCTTCTCCCCCCACCCCCACCCCAGATCCAACCTTTTAACTCGGCACCGCTCTCATGACCTGTTCTACCTGTCTATATTCCTTCCCACCTATCTGCTCCACCCTCCTCTCCGATCTATCACCATTACCACCACCTTCATCTACTTATCGCACCCTTGCTCCCTTCACCCCCACCCCCTCCCATTTATCTCTCTACCCCATTGGCTCACGAGTCTCATTCCTGATGACTGGCTTATGCCCGAAATGTTGGTTCTCCTGCTCCTTGGATGCTGCCTGACCTGCTGTGCTGTTCCAGCACCACACTCTCTACGTGAAGTTTATCAGGCTATTTATTTTATGAAATACTCAGTCGCAACACAAGTACAGTGGGAGGAAAACATAACAGTCTAGTTTATTAAAGAAAGCAAAACTTGCATTCGTTTAGCATTGTATATGTCCTCATGACCTCACAAAGCAAACCTCAGCCAATGAGTTGCATTCAAAGTGTATCTCTGTTATGCAGGCAAGTGCAAAGTAAGGTCCCTGGGATGAATGACCAGTTAACCTGTTTTTTTGATATTGGATGCGGAATGAATGTTGACCAGGATACTAGAAGAAGTAACTTCACTTTTTTGTGAAAAAGTGCCATGGAATCTCGTGTATCAACTTGACCATTCTGACAATATTTTTATAGCAATCTTCAGAAGTGGCATTGCTGGGAAGGTTGCAATTTAATGCCCATTCTTAGCTGTCTTTGACAGGGTGATGGTGATGATCCTCCATGAACTGCTGCAGTCATGTATTTGAGGTACACTGAAAACGCTGTTTAGAAGGAAATTCTCAGATTTTGCTCCTACAGCTTTTAAAAGGCATCCGGATGGGTAGAGGTTTAAAGGGATAATTAAGGATATCTAGTGGGTATGGATGAGTTGGACCTAAGTGTCTGTTTCCATGCTGTCCATGTCTTATGATTCTGTGACTCTATAACAGTGTCCAGTGATAATATTATTAGTGCCTGTGTAATTTATCACAACCAGGAGGTGGGATTGCTTTATAACCTACATTTATAGAACTAGCATATTAACACAAATGGACATAGAGCTATTTGGGGTTAATCTAGCAGTAGTTGAAGAATGTATAAATGCTTCGTACACTTAAGTTGAGCCAATCAAAGTACTTTTACTTGTCTTTGGCAGTGCTTTGAGCAAATCTTTACCATAAAATGTAAAGATTAGATTTATTTTCTGGATAAATCCTTGCTGATTCAAAAAGCGTATGTAACCTTTGATGTAACAAGATTTAATCAAGGTATGGAAAATTATGAGGTTGGGACATTGTAAGTTGAGCAAAACTTCCTGTTCGTGGAAAGATTGAGAACAAGAGAGCACAGATTTAATATAATTGGTAAGAGAAATAGCAGAGATGTGCAGAGAGGCAATTGACAAAAGTAGTTGAGGCAAGAGTAGAAACGTTCATGCAGCAACTGGGGGTTAAGTTTTGGAAAGGCATTATCTAAACAATGGCTGGCAAACTTGATCTCTTCAGAAATGTGGAGCAGTCTTCCAACGGAGTCCATTACAGCACAGATGAATATTTTGGAGGTATGGGGTAGGGGGCTGGTGATTGTTTGGGAAGCTTGAGCAGTGTTCCCATTTTTATGCACTAGCTGTATTTTGGCAAGTCTTCATGACAAAATACTGAAAAGCTTTTGACTTTGTAAAACAGCTTTTCAATGCATCAATGAATGTGTAAGGAAGTTGAGTAGTCGTGCTGAAGTCGCATCATGTCATATAGTTGCACAGAAACATGGCAAGGATGTGCCAGTTACATGGTTAACCACCTGATGTTCCAATCCTGTAGGTATAAAGGCCAGGATGTTGTTTTATTATTTTCTGTACCTATTCATATTTTAATGTATGTACCTGAATTTCCATGTGTCTTTGGACCTCTGATGTTCCAGCTTTTCATCATTTAGGAAGAACCTTGGTGTCCTTTGAGTAAACAGTGGATCACCTCCCCTGCTAAAATTGAAGTCCATTTGTCAACATCTTCCTTATTCACTTTTTCTCATCGTTTTTATGCTTCCATCTATTGCTTACAATATTGTCTGCCTTTGTGCCATTGGCAAATTTGGATAAGTGATATTCTGTTTCTTTATCTAAGTCATTCATGAATACGCTCAAGTAGTTGAGGCTGAGTACTGATCATCTTTGACTTCTATCACAAATGCCATATCTTTGCGAACAATCCTAATAAGAATTAATAACTTCCGTAGCAATCATTTTAGACTGTAGTTTTTTTTCTATACCCCCATTTGGCTAGAGATAATGAGAAATTGCAGAAAATTAATGTTAGTAAAATACTACTGGAAAAGGTAATGAGACTAAAAGTTGATAGATCTTTAGAACCTGGTAGTTTTCATTCAAGTGTAGAAGGAGTTGTCTACAGGGATGATTCATTGGGGATTATCTTTCAAAATTCTATAGATTCTCAGATTACTGTGGATTGGAATGTCACAGATGTCACCCCACTATTTAAGAAGGGATCAGAGAAAACATGAGCTGTAGGGAAAGTGCTAATGATCTGATTGACTACGGTCCTCGTGGATTTGTGAATGGAACATAGTGTTTGACGAACTTGAAGCTTTGCTCATAAAGGGACCCATTGGATGTAGTATATTCTGATTTTTAGACTATTATAAAATTCCCTACAGGAGGCTGGTTAGAAAGACTAAAGCAAATGAGATGGGGGTAGAGTATTAATGACTGGTCGGCTGACAGGCAGAAAGCAGAGAGGAAATAAATAGATGATTCTTGTGTTAGTTGGCTGTGACTACTTGGGTATTGCAAGGATCAGAGTTTGAGTCCAATATACATCAATAATTTGGAGATGGGGACCAAATGTAATACAATACTTCTAAATTTATGGTTGATAGAAAGCAAAGTGGGAATGTGTGTATTGTGAGGAAGATATAAAGTGGCTTCAAGAAGATTTGGGCAGGTTTTGTGAATAGGCAAAAACATGGGAGTCTGTCCACTTTTTGGTAGGAGAAAAACGATGTGCAGAGTATTTCTTAAATGGTAAGTGGTTGGGAAAGAGTAAATGTACAAAATGAGTTAGGTGTCCTTATCAATAAGTCACTGAAGGCTAGCACACAGGTGCAGCAAGCTAATAGAATGCTAACCTCTATTTCAAGACAATTGGAATACATGAGTAGTGAAAGTCTTGTGTCATTTCCATAGGAGGTTGGTTAGAACACAACTGGAGTACTGTGTGTAGTTTTAGTCTCATATCAGGTAATATGTTATTACCATTGAAGGAGCACAGCATATGTTTATTAGACATGTTTCTGAGAGGATATCACTGTTCTTTGTAGAGAAACTGGGTCTCTGTACACTAAGAAATGTGAGGTGATGTCATTGAAACCTGCAAGATCAAATATTCTGAAGCTTGATCAAAGTTGTGCAGCTTAAAAATTATCTTAAAGAATTAGAAGTAGGGGAAATTAATTCATGTCATTTTTGCAGTTGAAAGTATGTCAGCCACTGATGGGCTAAAGGGAGGAGAAACACCAGCCAGAATCAATGGGCAGAAATTTTACAAGGGCAGGAAGCCTGGCAAGATTACAGAGCCAGTACGGGTTGAGGCCATAAAAGAAATTAAAAACCATATTGAGTAGCTCAATTCTGAAGCACTAGAATAGTGTGTTACATTCATTGATCAGCTTGGACAAGTTTGTTGTGTGAATGGAGCCAGGCCAGTTCAGGTAAGATAGAAGCGATAGAAATTTGAACGATTTGAAGTTTGGGAGGAAAGCCAAGGGATAATATGGGATAAACCATTTAAGACTGATAAGGAGACGTTTCCTCACCCAAAGACTGGTGAGCTTGTAGAATTCACTGCTACTGAAAGCAGTAGAGGCCAAAACTGTATGATTTCAAGGAGTTGGATGTAGTACACAGGCTAAAAGCATCCAAGGATATGGGCAAAAATGAAACAGACTTGTGTTGGATGATTCACGATGATCATAATTAATGACACAGCAAGTTCCAAGGGCCAAATAGCCTACTGCTGTTTTCTATATTTCCCTAACTGTGAAATTGATTCAGCTCAGCTCTGACATGAACAGAAAGCAGTCTGATTCCTTTGAAAGTTTCCTGGGGTGTTTTAACACCGAGTCAGGTTCCATCAAATCCAAATCCGACACACGAAGCGTGTAATCAACAAAGCTCAGTTCTTGTGCCTTGAGCACCTTGGTAGACTTTCACTCCCTTCTTCCTGAGGCATGAGCATCAAGGTAGCTACTTCTGTCATGTCCATCTCTGATTTTGAGGATTCAACAATGTTTGATGGAGAGAGTGAATCATTGGGTCCCTGCAGTATTTCTGAAGGCTCCAAGGGGCAGGGCAAGTTTTGCTCCCGCACAGTCACCAAATTTGCAGCTTTCAAATTATCCACGTGCTTATTCAAGACAGTTGCACCTACTCAAACTTCATAAGTCACTGTTCGTGATCTCAAGTATATCATGCCTGTTACGCATGCGGAGCTATTTCCATGAATCTTGGACCAAACTTTTCTCCCCAATATCAAACCGTCTCTTTGACTGGGGGAGTCTTGAGTGTTACATGGGACTTCCTGATGCTACGAGCAGCCCCAATCTCAAACCCTGCCCTCAAATTTGCCAGCTTTGTCTGGTGTGGCCTACATGTGATTCTACGAGGTAAAAACAATGAATGCAGATGCTGGAAACCAGATTCTGGATTAGTGGAGGTGGGGAGAAAGTAGCATGACTTGTCCTACCTGCCTATCTCCTTTTCCACCTATCCACTCCACCCTCCTCCCTGACCTATCACCTTCATCCCCTCCCCCACTCACCTATTGTAATCTATGCTACTTTCTCCCCACCCCCACCCTCACCCCCACCCTCCTCTAGCTTATCTCTCCACGCTTCAGGCTCTCTGCCTTTATTCCTGATGAAGGGCTTTTGCCCGAAACGTCGATTTCGCTGCTCCTTGGATGCTGCCTGAACTGCTGTACTCTTCCAGCACCACTAATCCAGATACATGTGATTCCAACCCATTGTAGTGTGGTTGACTCTCAACTTTTAGGGTTAGCAATAAATGCTGACCTAGCCAATAATCCCCACATCCCATGACTCCGTTTTTAAAAATGGGTGTTTTGGGACTGCTTTCCTTGAAGAGATGATTTGGAGATGCCGGTGTTGGACTGGGGACTCACACAACACCAGGTTATAGTCCAACAGGTTTAATTGGAAGTACACTAGCTTTCGGAGCGACGCTCCTTCGTCAGGTGATTGTGGAGGGCTCGATCGTAACACAGAATTTATAGCAAAAATTTGCAGTGTGATGTTACTGAAATTATCCATGAAAAATTGATTGTCTGTTAAGCCTTTCATCTGTTAGAATACAGTGATAGTTTCACTTCTTTCATGTGTAAATCACAAAACCCTTTTTTTTAAAGTTGCATTCTCGGGTTAGCTGTTAACAATGGTGATAGCTAGACAATATGTTGAAGGTGTTAGCCCCCTGTGTTCTCTGTTTATGACCTGATGTTTAGATTGATTCTAATCTAAAAAGTGAGATAACAGAGTTTTACATAAATTCATGCAGTTTTTGAGCTCAGAGTTCTACATGAATGTATGCAGTTTTTGAGCAAAGTGCAATGTAATTCTGTAAGTACAAATTCACCACATAAAATATATGTGTGCATGTGGGACTTTGTGTGTGTGTGTCTGTCTGTCTCGGGTGGGGGTTGTGAGTGTGCGTGTGTGTGTAGTGAGTGCAGAGTGTCTTAAGTCTGTGAGGGGGTGCATGTGTGGGAGTGTGTGTGTCTATAAGGGTGTGTGTGGGTGTCTGTGTGCGTGTCTGTGTGTATCTGTGTCTGTGTGTATGTGAGAGTGTGTGTGTGTAGAAATATCTGTGTGTGTATGTGTAGTACAATGGTGATCAACTGTAATGTGACATGAACCCAAGGTCCCGGTTGAGGCCCTCCCTATGGGTACCGAACTTAGCTATCAGCCTCTGCTCGGCCATTTTCCTCTGCTGCTTGTCCCGAAGTCCACCTTGGAGGATGGTCACCCGAAGGTCCGAGGCTGAATGTCCTGGACCACTGAAGTGTTCCCCAACTGGGAGGGAACCCTCCTGTCTGTTGATTGTTGTGCGGTGCCTATTCATCCGGGCTAACACCTTCAACATATTGTCTAGCTATCACCATTGTTAACAGGTAACCTGAGAATACAACTTTTAAAAAAAAGGGTTTTGTGATTTACACATGAAAGAAGTGAAACTCCCCTGTATTCTAACAGATGAAAGGCTTAACAGACAATCAATTTTTCAATGTATAATTTCAGTTACATCACACTGCAAATTTTTGCTATAAATTCTGTGTTACGATCGAGCTCTCCACAATCACCTGATGATTTCGGAGCGTCGCTCCGAAAGCTAGTGTACTTCCAATTAAACCTGTTGGACTATAACCTGGTGTTGTGTGATTTTTATCCTTGAAGAGAATAGGTTTGATAGAAATATTCAAAATCATCGGAGATCTGGAGTAAATGGAGATTACTGTTACTGGAAGGATTGAGATAGAACAAGTAGCAGTAAATCAGGGCTTTGGGGAGAAGACAGGGAGTGACACTAGGTAAATTGCTTCTCGATTTAAGGAGTTTGAGAACATAAAGTGCTGTTGATTGCTTGACTTGTGTGTCAGAGCTGGCTTGGATAATTTTTTCAACCAATTTAAATGGTGCATTCAAGACCAACTCCAGACAAAGTGCAGTATTGTTAAATTTGAATTCCTTCAGATCAAATGTTAACAGAAGCAACCATCTGTCATTTCAAATGGCCATAAAACATTGCCTAGCACTATTATGTAAAGAACTGCAAAAGAGTTATTCCAGTGTCTTAGATAATATTTATCCTTCAATTGATATCATCAAGTCAGATGATGTGCCCATTTTCTCCATGTTAGTGGCACTTTAGGGTGAGCAATCTGTGAATGTATGAAAAGAAGCAGATTGATATATTTTAATTGGTAATATTTTGAGTGTAATTTGTAAAAGATTTGCAAACGAATTAACTGAAATATATTACTGCTATCCCCTCCCCTGTATTTCTTTTCCAGTTTGTGTCATGGTCAGAAGAGTTTGTTCGTTTTGGTGATAGTATAGAGGGATTTGCAATTGCTATTTTTCTCTGACCTCTTGAGTATGAACAGTTTGTATTGGAAGTAGTATGTGTACTTGCTAATATAAATTAACATCTGAAAACAAGTGTACTAAAAAAAAACACAGTTTCTACAAGGGTAGGTCAGAGGCTAGGAATATTGCAGCGCATCATTCTTCTCCTGACTGCCCAAAGCCTGTCCATCTACAAGGCAAAAGTTAGGAGTGTAATGGTATACTCCCCATTTGCTTGGATGGGTACGGCTCCAACAACCCTTAAGAAGCTTTACACCATCGAGGATAAAGCAGCCCGCTTGATTGGCACTACAACCAAAGCATCCACCACCAATGTTCAGTAGCAGTAGTGTGTACTTTCTACAAGATGCACTGCAGAAATTCATCAAAGATCCTCAGACAATCCCATGACCACTTCTATCCTGAAGAACAAGGGCAGCAGGAACATGGGAGCGCCACTAATTTCCCCTTCAAGCCACCCACCATCCTGACTTCATAATATATCTCTGTTCCTTCACTATTGCTAGGTCAAAATCCTGGAATGCCCTTCCTAACGGCATTGTGAGTCAACCCACAGCAGGTAAACTGCAGCAATTCAAGAAGGCAGCTCACTGCTGCTTTATCAAGGGCAACTTGGGATGAGCAGCAAACGCTGGCCAGTCAGCAACGCCCACATCCCATGAATGAATGTTTAAATAAAAAGTATAAGGTTCCATCTTGAAGACAGTATATGTTTCCAAAGTGAGAAAAGAAGACAATAATAGCTCATAGTTATAATCTAACCTACAATTACATAGGCAACTGTGTAAGCCAGTTACATGAGACCCGAAGACGGAAGTGATGGAGAACACAGTAATAATTCAATGAGGATGTAAGAGACATGAGAAAACAGAAGCTCATTTGTAGTCAAAAACAAAATAAGGAAAGGAATATAATTCAAGGTGACCACACATTTGGCAGCAGAGCATGTAAAAACCAGTGGCATTAGTAAGCATGTTGAATGTCTTTATTGAAAATACTGTACTACTGATGCTTGTGACAAACCCTGACCATCTATTACATTTACAGTGCTTACAAATTAAAGCATAAAAGATTGAATAAAATCTTAATTTCATCTTCAAATATAAAATCTTCTATTATTCAAATTTTGGCTGATAAAGAGACCAAGAAAAATTGTTACTCATGGAGGTACGGGAGGCTGATTAGTCTTTGAAGTTGGGAAAGGCATTATTTTGTCTCCAGAAAGTTAGTTAAGTAAAAATGATGGAAGTTGTGTTTCTGTTCCATTATGTGGATCGCAATCTGTCCGAACAGATTGTTTTTAAACTGTGTTTTGGTATGTAGTGGTGTTATTATGGGAGTGGTACCAAAATTCCCTATTAATTTATGTTGACCTTATCTTAGGAAGCGATCTATCTGGAGACCATGTGCTGCCTCCAGGGGGTTCCATAAGATCCATTGAAGTTGTTAAAGATAAGGAAGTATCAGCAAGATGAATGGACTTGGAGGAACATTTGCCTGACTTTGAATCTGTTGTGAAGAAGAATGGTTTGACTCAAATGGTGTCTGAACATTGGAAAACCCAGACTTCTGAGATTAAAAAGGCACTGAAGTATCAGATTGACCAGAAAGAGAATTTAAATTTAAGCCAAATGAAACTGAGCTCAAGCTACGTTATTTTCAGGAAATGCTTAAAGCAGCTGAAGAAGAACCTACGATTTAACAGGAAGAGAATGATTCAGCTGTTTGGCTGGCTGAGACTTTATTTTCTTTACTGACCTAGAGAATAAAAGGCCTACAGCCATGAAAAGAGCAAGGAAATCCAAACATAAAACCTGAATAAAGTGGTTTACCAACTGTGTTTAAAAGTTAGTGCCCTATTGACAATGTAATGTTTTGTTCTAAAGAAGAACTAAAGGACATACTGACAGGACATGAGAAGAGGAATTGTAATACAGGACTTTGTCTTGATGTACAGCTTTTGGCTAATGGAATAATCAATAATCATAGGGATTGTCTCTATCAAGAACCACACTGGTACTACCCAGACTACCATTTGTATAATCATTGAAGAATACTGGAAAACTGCAAAGTATAAAAGGTGATATTCTGTGATAATGGTGAACACAAAGCCACTAGCAGGAAAGCAAGTTCTTATTTACATGCGAGAGAATGTTAATGACCCAAATACGTCAAACTTCAACGCCAACTGTGGATTGTTGAGTGGTAATGGGTTAATCTGTGTAAGAATGTTGAAGTGAATTGTGAACCAGTGAGCTGGGAGGAAAGGTGGATTTAAATATATTATGTTTAGCACATTCATTGTTAAAATACATGGAAAGTTCTTAATCACATAACATCGGGTTATAGTCCAACAGGTTTAATTGGAAGCATTAGCTTTCTAAGCACTGCTCCTTCATCAGATGATTGTGGAGTACATAATTGTAAGACACAGAATTTATAGCAAAAGTTTAGTGTGATGTAATCAAATTATACATTGAAAAATACCTTGATTGTTTAAGTCTCTTGTCTGTTAGAATGACCATGTTAGTTTCACTTCTTTCATATCACATAACACCAATTGTTACAGTTAACCTGAGAATATAACTTTTCAAATAAAGTTGCATATGAAAGAAGTGAAACTAACATGGTCGTTCTAACAGACGAGAGACTTAACAAACAATCAAAGTATTTTTCAATGTATAATTTTGGTTACGTCACACTGTAAACCTTTGCTATAAATTTTGTGTCTTACAGTTGTGTACTCCACAACCACCTGATGAAGAAGCAGCATTCCGAAAGCTAGTGCTTCCAGTTAAACCTGTTGGACTATAACCTGGTGTTGTGTGCTTTTTAACTTTGTACACCCCAGTCCAACACCGACATCTCCAAATTATGGAAAGTTCTTAGTTTTGAGTAGTGTTTTTGGAAACCTGTCAGTTTGGTGATGACTTCTAATCTTCTGTTGGCATGGTGAGGCCTCACAAATATGGAATTTGAAAGGTTATTTATCTGTTTAATTTAAAGGAATCATGAGACCTGCTCTGAAATCTGCTTCACAACAAACTTGGGTGATTTGGTTGTTAAAGGGGAGCTTTTGCTGTGGTGTAGGATGTTCACACCTGTTAACCTTCAACACTATCAGAGAGGTCTTAGGAACGTTAGGTTTTTAATGTCTCTTTATTCCGAAATAAAATGGAGTTGCGAGCTTATAAGATAGGTAATCAGTATCTTGACCTTTATTACAAGGCTGATGTTATTGCCATGGAGTTGGACTTTTAGCAAGGAACATACCATAGAAAGCTATTGCTTACCAGATTGTCTTAAGATATCCCTGAACCAATTGGTCAGTATGCAGGATTCATGAGAAAGTGATAGAGGTAACCTATTGCTCTTCACCAAGGCTCCTTCAATAGCATCTTCCAAGCCCATGCCTTCTAAAACCTGGAAAGACAAGGGCAACAGATGCATAGAGCACCACCACTCTGCAAGTTCCCCTGCAAATCACACACCATTGTGACTTGGAGTCATTCTGCTGTTCCTTCACTGTTGCTGGATCAAAATTATTGAACTCCCTTGCTTCACTGCACTGTAGGTGTACTGGCTGCCATCTTTTCCAGAGCAGTTAGGAATGGGGAATAAATGCTCTTTAACCAGCAATGCCCACATCCCTTGGATAAATGAAATGGAAATGCAGGTGAGAGCTTGAGCTCAAATTGTAGAGAAAACAATTTGGAAGGATTTATGCATCTCTAAAATTTGCCTAGCTTTGGTTGAGTGAAAGGATCTCTGGGGTCACCCTTGTTGTAGAAGACAGCCTAGGGATAACTGGCTGGAAAAACAAGCAGTCATCTGCAGCTGTGAACAACTTTTGGACTGGTTCCTGAAGAATGAAATGTCCAGTTGAGGGACACAGGGGAAAGTGGGTACTGCAGATGCTGGAGATCAGAGTTGAAGAGTGTGGTGCTGGAAAAGCACAGTTGAATCGACGTTTCTGGGCACAAGCCCTTCATCAGGAATGAGGCTTGTGGGCCAAAGGGGTGAGAGATAAATGGGAGGGGGCTGGGGGGAAGATAGCTGGGAATGTGATAGGTAGATGAATGTGGGGTGAAGGTGATAGGTAAGAGAGGAGAGTGGAGCTGCTCCACTTTCCGACATATCACCTTCACCCCAACCTTCATCTACCTATCGCATTACCAAATACCTTCCCCTGAGTGTCTCTTCCTCCCTCTCTCTTCCCTTCCTTTCTCCGCCACCTCCCCCCCCCTATCTTTCAGCCCTCTTGGCTCACAAGCCTCATTCCTGATGAAGAGCTTATGCCCAAAACATCAATTCTCCTGCTCCCCGGATGCTGCCTGACAGGCAGTGCTTTTCCATCACCATACTCTTCAACACTTGAGAGCCACAGTGAGCAATGAGGGGTTTTTTGGCCTTTTTAAATGTTAAATTGGAGAGCTTTTGTGGCAAACTGCTCGAAGGTCCAGGTTCAAGTCCCACCTACCCCAGACATTGTTGTAACATGTCTGAACAGATTGATTTAAAATATCTAAAAGTTAAATAGACACTTTCTGTAGTTTGGAGTACAAGCTACCTCTTGTACATTGTATAGGCAATATTCCTTTAACATGTTTATTATAGTAAAAGTCATAATTTGCTATCTTGTCATTTTTCATAATTGACTGAAAAGATAATCAGTCACCACAAGGATTGTAATATTTCACTGTGCCCATTGTAAATTAGCAACCATAGTCCTTTTGGACCCGTCTGCAGTGTTCAACATGGTTAAATCTCCATAGTGCCTCTCTACTATTACTTGTATTACTTGTATTACTGTCTAATTAGAGCCAGAGAATTATTAGCAATGGATTTTCTTCCTGCTTTGGCACTTTTGCCTCTGGTATCATCCAAGGATCAGTTCTTTTGCTATTTTCATCTATGTGCTACCAAGTTACAGTATCATTCTAAGGCACAGTGTAGATTTTCATATATGCTACCTAACCAGCACCATTCCCAACCATCTTTTTCCTTTATTTCTTTTTGTTTTCATGGGATGTAGGCGTCACTGGTAGAGCCAGAATTTGCTACCAAACCCTAATTACCACTTGCTAGGTCATGTCAGAAGGCAGTTGTGTGTCAACCACATTGTTTTGGATCTGGAGACGATACCAGATGACAGTAGATTTACTCAGACCATAAGACATAGGAACAGCAATTAGGCCATTCTGCTTAGCCTAGTCTGCTCCACCATTCAATCATAGCTGATAAGTTTCTCAACCCCATTCTCCTGCTTTCTCCCCATAACTCTTGATCCTCAAAAACCTATCTATCTCCGTCTTAAATATACTTGATAACCTGGCCTCCACTGCCTTCTGGGGCAATGAATTCTATACATTCACCACTCTCTCTGGCTGAAGAACTTTCTCCTTATCTCTAAAAGGTTTTCCCTTTACTATGGTATTCCCCCTGGTCTATCCAATCAATGGAAACCTCTTTCCAACGTCTACTCTGTCCAGGCAATTGTTTGAGCTAAGACTGTATTGAGGTCACGAATTGAGTGGCCCTGGTGGAACCCAAACAATGTCAATAAACAATCTATTACTAGGTAAGTGCTTTTTTTAACACATTGTTAAAGACACCTTCCATCATTTTTGTTTGATGATCAGTAGTAGACTGATGAGACAGTGAAGGACTCGTTTGGATTTATCCTACCTTTTTAGCATGCAGGATATACCTAGGCAAGTTTCCATATTGGGCAGATAATAGTGTTGTAGCTGTACTAAAACAACTTGACTAGTGACATGGCAAGTTCTGGGGCACAGGTCCTCAGTACTATTGTTGGAATATTGACAGGGTCTATAGACTTTGTAGTATCAACTCCTCAACTCAATTCTTGATATGGTGGATTGAATCAAATGGGCTGAAGGAGAAAGGGCAGTAAATGCTGGAGATAAGAGTCTTAAAATGTGGCGCTGGAAAAGTGCAGGTCTGGGAGCATCCAAAGCACAAGAGAGTCGCCATTTTTGGTGAGACATCAACTTTCTTGCTCCTCAGATGCTGTCTGACCTGTTGTGCTTTTCCAGCGCCACACTTCTCGACTCTGGCTGAAGACTGAAATCTTTGATGCTGGGACTTCTGGAGGAGGCTGAGATGGATCATCCTCCTAACACTTCTGGGTTAATATTCTTGCAAATGTTTCAGCCTTGTCCTTTGCATTGGTGTGTTGTGCTCCCAGTCATGGGAGTCGCTTCCTCCCATGAGTTGTTTAATTGTTCACCACCATTTGCAACCAGATGTGGCAGAACTATAGTGCTTAGATCTGAACCATTGCTTGTGGAATCACTTAGCTATGTCCATCACTTGCTGCTTATGCTGTTCACCATTCAAGTGGTCTTGTTTTGTAGATCGAACAGGTTAACACCTCACTTTTTAGGTGTGCCTTTTGCTGCTCATGGTATTCTCTCCTGTGCTTTTCTTTGATCCAGGACTGACCATCTGGCTTGATATGCCAGGCCATAAGGTTGTAGATTGTTTAACTCAAATTCTCATGACCCTGGTGTCCCACAGAAACTTGTTCAAAGTCGCAACACTATGGAGAAGTGCTCTACTCAATATAAAGACAATATTTCATCACTCCTACTGATCCATCAGAAACTAGATCTTAAAAAAAGCAGAGAGCTTAAATTTCTTGAGGGAGACTGACTTTTAAAGATTGCTTGTTTATGACTCCATGTAAATTGACATCTAGGTGAGTTGCTGCAAATTATGTGGGATGTTTTGGTTAAATCTGTCTCTTAATATGCAGTTTGTTCTGTGTTCAATCATAATTTGCATGTTAATTTTGGATAAAGGAATATCACTAGGGGCAGCACGGTGGCTCAGTGGTTAGCACTGCTGCCTCACAGGAGTTCTGTTCTCTCGGGCAACTGTCTGTGTGGAGTTTGCACATTCTCCCCGTGTCTGTGTGGGTTTCCTCCGGGTGCTCCGGTGGTTTTCCTCCCACAATCCAAAGATGTGCAGGTCAGGTGAATTTGCCATCCTAAATTATCCATAATGTTAGGTGCATTAGTCAGTGGTAAATATAGGGTAGGGGAATGGGTCTGGGTGGCTTACTCTTCGGAGGGTCAGTGTGGGCCTTAAGGCCTGTTTCCATATTGTAGAGAATCTAATCTAATCTAGCATCACAATCACATAATTGTAATAATGCAAAACATATCCATTCAGCTCATTGAGCCTGCACCAGTTCTGTTACCTAGTGCCAATATCCTGCGTATTCCCATATCCTTGCACACCTTGTCTATCCAAGACCTTCTTGAATGCCTCAACGGAACCAGCTGTTTCCTACCTACTTGTGTGAAAATGCTTTTTTTCACTTTGCCCTTGCTTTGTTTGCACATCATTTTAAATCTGTTCTCTCTTGTTCTTTTTCCTTTTTGAGTAGGAACAGCTTCTCCTATTTACTATATACAGTGCAAGCATGATTTTGAAAACTGTCAAACCTCTCAGCTTTCTTCTTTCGAAGGAGAACATCCCAACTTCTTCAATCTATCCTCCTCACTGAAGTTTCTCATTCCTGGAATTATTCTTGCAAATCACTTCTGCACTGTCCAAGTGCATTCAAACCTTTCCTATAATGTGGCACCCACAAATGTACACCATACTCAAGCTGAAATCGAATGTGTTTTGTACAAGTTCAACATCACCTCCCTGCTCTTAAAATATATGCCCAGTTAATAAAACCAAAAACACAATATGCTTTAATTGGTCTCTGCACCTGTCCTGCCACCGTAATGATCTGTGCATGTATGCACCCAGGTACCTCTGCTCCTGTACCCCTTATTTTCTTTCAATTTTGTTCCGAACAAACTGTATCATCTCACACGTCTCTGTGTATTGAATCTCATTTGCCACCTATCTGCCCACTCCATTAACTTGTCAATGTCCTTTTGAGTTCCACACTGTCCGTTTCATAGTTTACAAGTCTTCCAAGTTTTATACTATCTGCAAACTTTGAAATTGTTCTCTGTACAAAAAGATCCAGATCATTAATACAAATTAGGAAAAGTAAGG
The DNA here is from genome assembly GCF_004010195.1 of Chiloscyllium plagiosum. Lineage (NCBI taxonomy): Eukaryota > Metazoa > Chordata > Chondrichthyes > Orectolobiformes > Hemiscylliidae > Chiloscyllium > Chiloscyllium plagiosum. The sequence continues at coordinate 47,905,673 of NC_057738.1, forward strand.
GTCCCAATCCCAACCATTGGGGGACCCCACAACAAACCTTTCTCTAGTCCAGAAGATTGACCGTCTCTGTTTCCCCTCAGACAGCCAGTTCTGTGCCAAGTTGCCACTGTCCATTTTATTTCATGACCTACATCTTATCCTCTCAAGTTTGTTGTGTGGCACTGTATCAAACACCTTCTACATCAAATAGCATTTTTTTCATCAACCCTTTCTGTTATCTCTTCAGAAAACTCCAGCAAATTAGTTAAACACTATTTCACTCTTAGAAGTTGCGCTGAATTTTCCGAATCAACCCAACTTTGCCTTTATGACTATTAATCTTATCCAGAATAATTACATCTAGAAGTTTCCCCACCACCGATGTTAAACCAACTGGCTTCTAATTGCTGGGATCATCCTTACATCCTTTCTTGAACAAGGCTGTATTGTTTGCAATTCTCCAGTTTTCTGGCACCTCAAGTCTAAGGAAGACTGAGATCATGGCCAGTGCCTCTGAAATTTCTACCCTTACTACCTGCACAATCCTTGGATGCATCTCATCTGGCTTGGTGCCTTGTCAAGTTGAAGTGCCAACAATCTATTCAAGACTACTTGCTTATTAATTTTGAGCCCTTATAATGACAGTTGCCACGCCTCTCAATGACCTGAGTAGCAGCATCCTCCTTTGTAAAGTTAAGTATTGTTGATTTTCTACATAACTGTTTTCTGTACAGTTAAAACCTGTTCTGTTTTGTAGAATTTTGTGGCTTTATTCCATTAGTCAGTAATTGGGATTTATTGTCATGTGTATTTTAAACAATAAGTTTAGGTCCCTGCCCTGATCCTGTCCAAAGTTGGAAATCTGGTCTGGAAGCATAGCATAAAATATTTCTTCAGAATGAGAAGTAATATTGAAACATACAAGACTTTGAGTGTATTTGACATATAATGAGAGAATATGTTTCCTTGCTGGGTAGCCCAGAAGCATGGAGCACATTTTAAAAATGTGTTCCATTTACAGCAGCATGAGAATAAATATCTTCTGTGAGGCATTATCTTTGGAATTATCTAGCCCAAAATGTGGTGGAGACTGAGGCATTGAGTTTATTCAATAATAAGTTGATCAGATTTCTTATCTGGAAGGGAGTTGAGGGTCACATGGATTAGGGAAGGTGGCAATGGGGAAGATAAAGACAGGCAACTTACTGCTACTATTTTTTTTCCAGTTTTTGATTAAAGCAGAACAAAGAAACAATGCTGTTGAATTTCAGCAGGAGTTGTATTGATTTCAGGCTATAAAGGCACACATAGCAGTGGCTGGAGCTTTACATAAATCAAATTTGTCTGGTGAGATTCTGTCAATGCGTTTTGCTATGACAGATTGCATTTCCCAATACAATAGGGTAAAACACTGTACCTTTACCCTATTGTCCTGCACATTTAGATGAACTCAGTATCAGCTACAGAAAGGTGAATGGGTTTTTCAAGATCGATTCAAAATTCACTCATCATTGAATACCTACTAAGTTCTTACTTGTAACTTTGCTGAAAGAAATTGTAACAGAGACATTTCCTTAATGTAATGAAATCAATTTTTAAATAAAAACTAGATTAGTCTATTTCCATTTTCTTTACTCCAATTCCTTATTTGTGCTGTTTATTGAAAATAATATTCTGTACTTTTAATATCTTCCATTGAAAATCTGTATCAAACTAATCCTTTATTTTCTTGACGGTTGAGAAATGGCATTTTGTTCTCTCTCTCGCATTCTCTCTCTCTTGCATTCTCTGTCTGTCTGCCTCTGTGTGTGTTTCTCTCTCTCTCTGGCATTTTCGGTCTCACATACGCTCTGTCTCATTCGCCCACACATACACTTTTGCTTTTCTCCTGTTTCTTTCCGTATAACATTATTTGGCAAATTCTGAGCCATTGAATTTTTACTACATTGCTTATCTTGTCAGTTATTTTATTAACTGTACTTCAGATTTAATATGTTTGCTAAATGTTGTGAAAAATAATTGATTTTCCTACAATACATTTTTTAGTGAAGTCCTTCAACTCAGATTACAGGGCATTCTAGTATAACATGATGGTTGTCTTCCTCTGCACCCTCACACTATGGGAAATCATATTCTGGGAAACAGCTATAGAAAGTTGCTGAAGAAGATCACTATTGCAAATCGTTAAACCCATTCAGGAGAAAGTTCGCATAATCCAAACAGCGTCCACAATTCCACGTTATAGCCAACTCGCGTTGATGAAATGCACATTATATCAGAACGACCTGAACTTCATTCCTACTACTTTCTCTTTTGCTATAATGAGATGGCTGTCCAACCTCTGGTTCAACAAAGGGCCATAGAATCCTGATTGGAGGAGTTCGCACATGGAATTATGGGAAAAATAGGCATGGATTTAGGATACCATCAGTTCAAAGACTGAACAGGAAAATGAGGTTGGAGATAGGTTCAGAGTCTACAAGGAGATAGATACTTTTAATCCCTGGAGCAGGTGGGACTTGAACCCACACTTTCTGGCCCAGAGGTAGGGACATTATTTATTGCACCATAAAAGGCGTTCCATTTCTATTCATAGATACTCCTCCAGAAGAACGAAGGGGATTTGATTGAGGTATATAAAATGCTAGAGGGGACAGTCTCAAACAAGAAGTCATGGATATAGAATGAGAGAAGTAGTTTCTGTTCATCTCAGTTTTGAACCTACTTCTCTCAGGGTTGTGAATCTGTGGAACTCACTCCCCCTGGGTGCATTGGAAATGTGGAATAAATCAACAGATTCAAGAAACAAATATTTATGTTTTTGATGAAAAGTTGAATAAAGGGTTATGAGGACAGGCAGGAAAGTGGATTTGAGACCAAGATAAGATCAGTCATGATCATGTTAAATGGCAGAACATGCTCAAAGGGCAGAATTGCCTTCTAATTTCTATTGTTTTATGTTTCTGTGTTCAAAGCCTACCTCACTGACCAACCTTTTCCAGCAATTTCTGCCTTTGTTTCTTTTAGTTAGCTGTTTTGCTTTCTCATTGTCAAATTTTGCTTTTGAAACTGCTTCTGTGAAGCACCCTGAGATGCTTTGCTACGCTGAAGGTAAAATACAAGTATTTTTTTTGTTGAATTATCTCTATGTTCGCTATGATGATGCATTGTTATTTTTCCAGCAGGCATAATTCTGAATTTGCCACAGTAAACTTGGGGGTACAGTAATGGCATTCTCGCATACATTTGTCAATGCTAATTTTGTAATGATGGATTTTACTGTTTAAGCATGAAACTTTTCTCTATAGAAACCACGGCTAGTCCAGCAAAAGATAATTGCAGAATGAATCGTTATAAGAATAAGGCATTAAATCCTGAGGAATTGCGTAGGAGAAGGGAGGAAGAAGGGATTCAGCTAAGGAAACAAAAACGAGAGCAACAGGTATGCACCTTTTGTTAGTTTGAGTCATTTTATTTCCAACTGTTTCAAAGTACAACAAGCCAATTTGAACATTGCTGGCTAATTGGACCTCAGCAATTTAACCTTGAGTTCAGTGACAAATTGACTTCTACCACCCAAAAATGTCTCGGAAGAATAGGCAAGTGTACAATCCAATTATTAATTTTTTTTGTTTGTGAAGAAAGTTGACTCCTGTTTTTGCAGATATAACAGTAATCAATTACTTTTGAAATCACTTGATTCTTAAAGTACTTGTAAGATGGCATAAAATGTGACATGGCACTGCATAACAGTTCATTGATTCCAAAAATCTAAGATGTCATGATTAGTTTAGTATTTCCTACTCAGTAAGAAACAATATTTTTTAAAACTGTTCTTTAATCTAATTACAGTTGGCATTATTATTGCCTACAGCTTATTTACAAAATGAAACAGAAGAACGTTGTACACGATAGTTGAGATGTTCTTGGGATTCTGGACTGCTTTTTGAAACTGTTACATCATTCTTTTGAAAATTATCGCATACTTTTATTTACTGTGTAACCATTTTGGATAACACGAGGTTATCAAACCATTTATGGAATGTCCACAGTTTAATTGTTGATTATAAAATGGTTATTTTATGGAAAAATGAGCAATATTAGAATTCTGATGCAAAGTACTGCTCTTTTCCAGCTATTTAAAAGGAGAAATGTGGAGCTTATAAATGAAGAATCAGCCTTATTTGAAAGCCCTCTCATGGATTCATATGTCAGTTCAACTGCAGCAGGGGTAGGAGCTATGTGATGAATGACTCAGTGTTAATGGATCATTCCAGTTTGTTTAAACAGTAGTTTCATGGTAAAGTTAAGAATTTTGAATTAACAACTTTGAGTGCAAAAGGAAAATTGGGAAATTGAGTTCAATAGATTTTGTAATTTGTAGACTAATGCATGAAGAAATGACAATCAAAACAGTTGTTGTCACTCAATAATGTTTCCTTTAAAGAAGGAAATCTCAGTGCTATGAGTGATCTACATAAGACTTTAGAGTATCTCCTAAGTCCATCCATCAATATGTCCACCACCATCAAATCTCCTCAACACTGACTTTAAAAGTGCAACATTTGTGCTGTAAATGTCATTTCTTTATTCAACTAAAAATAAAGGCAAGCATTAAGAAATGGTGACACTAGTGTTTGAACAATTTAAATTAATCTGGGAAGAGTCATGATTTAAAAGCATGTTTGTATTAAGAGATAATGGTAAAATATTGAAATTTATACTGATTAGTTATGTTTTTGTTTTCTTAAAATTCCAAATTGATGCAATTGAATTCAAATAAATGGTTAAAACATATTCATAATGCTTGAATTGTGTCAGCCATGTTTCTTGGTGAACTGCTTTATTTGGAGTTTCTGTCCTTCATATTTTTTCAGTGCCCAGCTGGATGCAAATCCAACCTTGCAAGGCTTTATAGTTGTAAAAATAAAACATGTTGGAAATACTCAGGATGTCTGCCAGCATCTGTGGAGTAAAATAACGGAGTTGATATTTTAGGTCTGAACTGTTAACTTTGGTTTTTACTCCTCACAGATGCTGCCAGATCTGTTGAGTATATCTAGCATTTTCTCTTACTGTAGATTTCCAGCATCCAAAACTTTTCTTATTGTATCACTAAAATTACTTTCCTGTGAACATTTATGTCTTTCTGGATTGTTACGAAAGAAATTGTACTATTTGTATCTTCTAAATTGTATTTTCAATTCAGGAGGGTGTGATCACAAGGGAAATGGTACAGATGCTTTTCTCTGATGATACTGAGCAGCAGCTAGCTACCACTCAAAAATTTCGAAAATTGCTTTCCAAAGGTAATTAAACTTCACTGAAAACTGAAGGAAACATGGATGAGGTCAAAAATTGCTAAATGAATGATAGTTGCAGGGCAGTGTCCCCTACAAAATGATTATCTGCCCTTTTAAGGCATTTAAGAGTGGAAGGCTGGCTAAATTTAATTTGATTGTTTGTATTGACGGACCAAAATTAATAATGGCACTTCATAGAAGATTGAAGGAGCACACACAAATTCACGTATTTCTAGCCATGCCACATGTATTATTATTGTCCAAAGTATTGTAAGTCAAACATCACTTTTCTTCTGAAATGGCAGTTTTCATAATCATAAGAGATATATTGTGGAGGCGAAAGCCCTTCCAGCCCTTCATTAATGTAGGTTCCTTACACTAACATTACAAAACTCATTCCATAATTTCATTTTCTCTCAATCATATAAAAATTTGAAATGCATTTTGTCACTTCTAACACTTGAATGCAGTTCTTGATTGCACATGGATTGTAGCAAATACTCCAGAACCCATATCATTAAAACAATCCTCTGGCCATCAAAACTGCTCTACCATTTTAATAAGATCATAAGTGAACTGACTGTGGCCTTAATTTCACTTCTTTCAACCTGCTGCTCATAATCCTGACTCCACAGTAGATAAAGATCTGTCGAACCCCACTTTGAATTTATCCAATAATTCAGCCACTACTGCTCTCTGTGGAAGAGAATTCGAAAGGCCAGATACCCTCTAGAGGATGAAATTTCTCCTAGTCTGTCTTTAAATAGGAGATTCCTTACTTTTTTAAACTGTGCCCTATAGATCACCAAATCTGACTAACCTCTGTTCCTACTCTATCAAACTTGGTCAGAATCTTATTTGTTCTAATAAGGCAATCTCTCACTCTTTCAAATGAGTACAGACCCAACTCTTTCATCATTAAAGAAAATCTTCATCCCAGGATTCCATCTGGTTGGACTTCTCATAAATCATAGAATCCCAACAGTGCAGAAGCAGGCTATTTAGCCAATTGAGTCCTACACTGACCCTCTGAAGAGCATCCCACCCAGACCCACCCTATCCCATGGCTAATCTGCCCAGCCTGCATATCCCTGGCAATTTAACATGGCCAGTACACCAAAACTGCACCACTTTGGGTTGTAGGAGGACACCAGAGCATCCTGTGGAAAGCCACACAGACGCTGAGAGCATGACCAAATTCCAAACAATTGCCTGAATTTCGAATCAAATTGGGATCCCTGGTGCTGTGAGACAGCAGTGCTATCCACTGAGCCATCATGCCACCTTCTTAGGATATATGCCTGTGAAGCAATACTTTCTTCAGTCAGTCATACCAATGTACTAGGTAAAAATAATGACTGCAGATGCTGGAAACCAGATTCTGGATTAGTGGTGCTGGAAGAGCACAGCAGTTCAGGCAGCATCCGAGGAGCAGTAAAATCGACATTTCGGGCAAAAGCCCTTCATCAGGAATAAAGGCAGAGAGCCCGAAGCGTGGAGAGATAAGCTAGAGGAGGGTGGGGGTGGGGAGAAAGTAGCATAGAGTACAGTAAATGACTGGGAGTTGCAGTGGGAGAGGGACTCCCTGAGATTCTTGTAGAGAGAGGAGGAAAAATTCTTCAAGGCAGGCATCCTTGCAAGAGGATTCGCATACCAATGTACTGCCCAGTTGAAGCAAAGCTTCTTTACACTCTATAGTCCTTTTCCTTTTTCAAGTTCCATTCCTAATTTCTTAATGTAAGTGTGTCCTAAATTTTCATACAGGTAGTTATAGAGTCATAGAAAAGTACAGCATGGAAACAGACCCTTAGGTCCAACTTATCCATGCCGACCAGATATCCAAAACTACTTTAGTCCCATTTGCCAGCACTTGGCCCATATCCCTTTAATCCCATCCAGAAGCCTTTGAAATGTTGTAATTGTACCAGCCGCCTCCACTTCCTCTGGCAGTTCATTCCATTCACACACTACCCTCTGTGTGAAAAAGTTGCCCCTTAGGTCCCTTTTAAATTGTTCCCTTCTCACCTTAACCTATGCCCTCTAGTTTTCGACTCCTCGACCACAGGCAAAAGACCCTGTATATTTACTTTATTCATGCACCTCATGACTTTATAAACCTTTTTAAGGTCACCCCTCAGCCTCTGAAGCTCCAGGGAAAACAGCCTCTCCCTGTGACTCAAACCCTCCAAACTTGGCAACATCCTTATAAATCTTTTCTGAACCCTTTCAAGTTTCACAACTTCATTCCGTTAGGAGGGAGACCAGAACTGTACACAGTATTCCAAAAGTGGCTGAACCAATGTCCTGTAGAGCTGCAATATGACCTCCCAACTCCTATACTTGACATTCCGACCAATAAAGGCAAGCATGCCAAATGCCACCTTCACTATCCTGTCTACCTGCGACTTGACTTTCAAGGAACTGTGAACCTGCACTCCAAGGTCTCTTTCTTCAGCAACTCTCCCCAGGAACTTACTATTAAGTATGTAATTTCTGTCCTGATTTGCCTTTCCAAAATGCAACACCTCCCATTTATCTAAATAAAACTCCATCAGCCACTCCTCAGCCCATTGGCTCATCTGATTACGATCCCATTGTACTCAGAGGTAACCTTCTTCACTGTCCATTATACCTCAAATTTTAGTTTCATCTGCAAACTTACTAACTATACCTCCTATGTTCACGTCCAAATCATTTATATGAATGATGAAGGTTGCGCTCTTGTGCAACCCCGCATTATAAAAAAAATCGCGCTTTAGAAGCAGCGCTTAATGTGTTAGTAGTGTAATCATGTTACAGCCAGCATACATTTTAAACGTTCGCTGTTTAAAAACAGTGTCCCCAATTCATCAATCGCATTGCAGCGAATTTGCATTAAGGGAAAATGTGTTATAACAGAGCGACCTGTATTCAAATATGAAAGCATCTAGATGCCTCTGGATTGTAGTATTCTGCAGTATCTCTCCTATAAAATAATTTGCTTTTCTATTCTTCCTACTAAAATACAATCAAATTTTCCCAGTTTATACTTCTGTACGCTCACTTAACCAGTCTACATTCATTTTTCAGACTCTTTGTATCCTTCTCTCAACTTGTTTTATTTTCTGTCTTTTGTACTGTCCACAAATTAGCTGCAAACATTTGGTCCCTTCATTAATCAAGAGTATAAATAGTTGACACCACTCATTGTTTACTTTGGTGATCCACTAATTAATTTGCTAAACTAAATATTATCTGTTTATCAAGAATCTGTTTCCTGTTAGCTAATCCTGTCTCTCATATATCAGCCCCAAAATAATATGCTATTACATTGTGAGTAATGTTTTTATCTGGCACCTTATCAATGCTATGTGGAGACATAAATGAAGATTCAAGCTTGCACTAAGTAATGTGCTTCAGGCCTAAATGGCAAAGGAACAATTTTTTTTTGATGTACATGGTCCTAGTGTGTTTTCTGTTCTATACAACACAGCAAGTTCGCTATGTAAAGTTAATACATAGTTTTATTACACAAATGAATATGTTCACCACTAGCGAATTGCCAGAGCCACAAAAAGGTGCAAATTGACTTGTCTGTCTGAAATAACAGCAGGTTTTGATTGGGGTGGGGTCGGAATTGTATATCCTCTACGCTCGTAATCTGCTTCGCATTTTCCAATGTCTGAAAACTTTTTAGTTCAACCATAATTCTACCTGAATCTTGCCCACATACCAGTCATGCCCATTTTTTTTTTCTCCCCTTCCCTTTCTCTAATCTCCTTTAACTCTACAATGCCCCTGAAGAAAAGTTTCAATTCCTCTGACTTTGGTCTTTTTTTAATTCAAATTTCCTCACTTTTACCCATTCTGATTTTCTGACCCCTACCTTCAGCCACCTAAAATCACTTGCTGGAAAACTCTTCTTCAATCCTCCATCTTTTGTATTCCTACAACTAGTTTTAAGATCTTTCATTTGCACTTTTTATCAAGTTTTTAATTGCCATTTGTAAGCTCTTATTCGATTTGTTACCTTTATTTTGCAGTGAACATATGTGGATGGCCTTGAGGTTTGCTTTGTTAAAACACTGTTATGAGCGGGTTGGAAGTGTGCACTGTCTCTCTATCTAATCTCATTACCCGACGGGTGACAAAAAGTTAAATGTTTTACCCAGTTACTGACCTGGCTATTTACATATTTGATATTAAGTTCTGAGTACAGGTAGTTCTTCTGTAACATGATGGTTGTATTCTTATGCAACCCCACATTATAGAAAAATCATGCTTTAGAAACAGTGCTTTAAGTGTTGGCGATTTAATCATGTTTCAGCCACCACATGTTTTAAAAGTTTGTGCTTTAGAAATAGTGTTTTACGGTTGTCAACCATGTTACAGCGAATTCACATTAACAAATGCGCGTTACAGCGGAACAAGTTGTAATAAGATATATTAGCCAAGTATCTTAACAGCAAAATTGTTATAAAAACAAGCCTTATTTGACAAATATGCAATTTTAATACTAATACAGCTGATTAATTTAGAGCTTGAAATGTGAAAATTTAAACATTTGTACTTCTAAATAACCCAATTGATGTATGCACAAACGCATGTTAGAAGAAAATTTAAAGGAACTGTCTCTGCAGAAATGAACACTGGCCAAAACAGTTGTTAATCTTGGAGAATAAAAGTAAATGAAATGTTTCAGAGCTTTCAGTCCAGCGTCCTGGTACACTTAGATGGGCACTGCTAGAACACAGGCAAAAGTGAGGACTGCAGACGCTGGAGATCAGAATCAAGATCAGAGTGGTGCTGAAAAAGCACAGCAGGTCAGGCAGCATCCGAGAAGCAGGATAATCGACGTTTTGGGCAAAAGTCCTTCATCAGGAATGAGGCCATTCGTGATGAAGGGCTTTTGCCCGAATCGTTGATTATCCTGCTCCTCGGATGCTACCTGACCTGCTGTGCTTTTTCAGCACCACTCTAATCTTGACTGCTAGAACACAGACTGTTGTCACTGTGCTCTTCAAGTATAGTTCATTCAGGCAATGTCTAGATGAAGTCCTCTTAACCGTTTTTCAGGAAGAGTAGTTGTTTTGATTTTATTTTTCAGTTCTTGGACAGGATACTTAAGGGTTTCTCAGAAATTTAGCAAAGACTGAGCTTGGGGGTCTTATCTCTTCACAGACTGCGCCCCAGCTCAACTCCAAGCGGTACCATAAAGCCACATTTCTGACAATCATAAACTCAGACATGTGACTTCCAGTGAATCCAAGTCGTTAACTTAAGTCACATGGCTTTCAGTAACTTTTTTTTATCAAGTGTCCTATAATGTGCCTTCAGTGAATTTTAAAAATAAGGTCCAGGTATCTTTTCAATGCTCCAAATGAACCAACTTTCACAATTCTAAATATAAATGATTGCTGTTATTCAATTATTGCAAATAGATATTAATTCTTGAATAATGCATGATAATTTAATATAGTTTAATAAATTACATTCCATGATTAACTTAATGTAGAGAAAGGGGGGAAGAAAGCATTCTTTTGTAACTAATCTTTGTATTCGTCAGAACATATTCACTTACAGTAAGAGGGCAGCCTTTTGCATCCTTGTGAAGTCTCCAGCCAGTTCCTTATTTTATTCATGGAATATGGGTCTTGCTGGAAACGCCAGCATTAATTGCCTAGAAAATTGTCTGTAAACTGCACGAATATGCACATGTGCAGCCGCTCCAACTAGTGTCAGCATTGATTTCGGTTCCAGAATTCTTTGCTGTGCATGGGCAATGGTGATTGCCTATCCCCAGTTTTGCCACAATTCAGTTCTCCTTTTTCCTTCTAGATAGTGAATGTCACTGCTTTAGTAGTGTTATGATAGTCCACATTTATCACTTTCAAATTTTAACATCAGTCATTTCAATGTTATGCTGGATGCCTTTGGACTAAAACCATGTTTGAAAAATGGATACTCGCTGACCTAAAATTGTTGCTGTGATTGAGATACATGGAATAAACAAAGACATCTGTACATAAATTAATGAAACAAGTCAGTGCCAAAAGGTTGCATCTTCTGTTTTAATTTTTTTGTTATTCATTGAGGGGATGTGGGCTTTGCAGGTTGGACTAGCAATTATTGTTTTCCTCGCCATCCCATCAGCATTCTGCTGAGACCATTCGATCCGTAATTCCCTCGTTAGGTCCACGTCCCCCACCAATCCACCCTCCATTCTTGGCACCGTTCCCTTGCTGCCGCAAGAGGTGTGAAATCTGTGCCCAGACCTCCCCCCACCTCTATCCAAGGTCCCAAAGGATCCTTCCACATCCGACAGATTTTTCTGCACATCCAAACACCTCATCTACTATGTCTGTTGCCCTCAATGTGGTCTCCCCTACACTGGGGAGACAGGACACCAACTTGCTTAACGTTTCAGAGAAGACCTGTCGGACACCTGCACCAAACAACTCCACCGCCCTGTGGCCAACCACTACAATTCCCCCTTACACTCAGCCAAGAACATGCAAGACCTGGGCCTCCTCCACCACCACCAAAGCCTAGCCACCCGGCACCTCATCTTCCGCCTTGACCCTCCAACCATACAGCATTGACATTGATTCCACCAGTTTCCTCCTCCCCCTTCCACCCTGCAACTCCGTACTGTTCTCTTCAACTGTCCTACTTGTCCATCTCCCTTCCCACCTAACTGCTCCACCCTTTACCTTGACCTATCATCATCACACCCCACCTGCACCTACCTATCACCTTCCCAGCTACGTCCCTCCCCACCCCCAGTCTAAGCTCACCTACCGCCCACATTCATGATGAAGGGCTTATGCCCGAATGCTGTTTGAATGCTGCCTGACCTGCTATGCTTTTCCAGTGCCACATCTTTCAATTCTGATCTACAGCATCTACAGTCCTCATTTCATCCAAGATTTGATGAGGCCACACATAGTAAAGTACAGCACAGTACAGGCCCTTCGGCCCACGATGTTGTGCTGAGGAGCGGCTCAGTGGTTAGCACTGCTGTCTCACAGCGCCAGGGACCCGGGTTCGATTCCAGCCTCAGGCAACTGTCTGTGTGGAGTTTGCACGTTCTCCCTGTGTTTGCGTGAGTTTCCTCCGGGTGCTCCAGTTTCCTCCCACAGTCCAAAGATGTGCTGGTCAGGTGAATTGGCCATGCTAAATTGCCCATAGTGATAGGTGTATTAGTAGGGAGTAGGTGAATGGGTCTTCGGAGGGTCGGTATGGACTTGTTGGACCGAAGGGCCTGTTTCCGCACTGTAGGGAGTCTAATCTAATCTAATCTAATCTAATCTAAAATAACCTAACCTATGCATCCTCAATTCACTGCTGTCCATGTGCATGTCCAGCAGTCGCTTAAATGTCCATAATGACTCTGCTTTCACCACCACCGCTGGCAGCGCATTCCATGTGTTCACGACTCTGCATAAAGAACCGACCTCTGACATCTCTATACCTTCCTCCTAACACCTTAAAACTATGATCCGTCATGGCAGTCAATCCTGCCCTGGGAAAAGTCTCTGGCTATCAACTCTATCCATGCCTCTCATTACCTTGTACACCTTGATCAGGTCACCTCTCTTCCTCCTTCTCTCCAGAGAGAAATATCTGAGCTTAGTCAACCTCTCTTCGTAAGACAAGTCCTCCAGTCCAGGCAGCAACCTGGGAAACTATCTTTGCACTCTCTGCAAAGCCTCTGCACTCTCTGCAAAGCCTCTGCCTCTTTCTTATAACAGGGTGACCAGTACAGGACACAATATTCCAATATTGGTCTCACCAGGGTTTTGTAGAATTACAGCAAAACCTTGCGTCTCTTAAACTTGATTCCCCTATTAATGAAAGCCAAAACACCATATGCTTTCTTAACAACCTTATTCACTTGGGTGACAACTTTGAGGGATCTGTGCACTTGAGCACCATGATCCCACTGTTCCTCCACACTGCCAAGAATCCTGTCTTTAATCCTATATTCAGCATTCAAGTTCAACCTTCTAAAATGCATCACTTCACATTTATCCAGGTTGAACTCCATCTGCCATTTTTCAGCCTAGCTCTGCATCCTGTCTATATGGATTAGTGGTGCTTTATTCCTGATGAAGGGCTTTTGCCCGAAACGTCGATTTTACTGCTCCTCGGATGCTGCCTGAATTGCTGTGCTCTTCCAGCACCACTAATCCAGAATCTGGTTTCCAGCATCTGCAGTCATTGTTTTTACCTATGTCACGCTGCAACCTGCAACAGCTCTTGATACTATCAACTGCACTTCCAACCTTTGTGTCATCTGCAAATTTACTAACTGACCCCTCAACCACCTCCTCCAAGTTATTTATAAAAATTACAGAGCAGAGACCCAAGAACAGAACCCTGCGGGACACCACTCACCACTGACCTCCAGGCAGAATACTTTCCATCTACAACCACTCTCTGCCTTCTGTCAGCCAACCAATTCTGAATCAAGAGAGCCAAATCTCCCTGTATCCCATACCTCCTGACTTTATGAATGAGCCTACTTTGAGGAAACTTATCAAAGGTCTCGCTGAAGTCCATATACACCCCATCCACTTCCTGTCTCAACCTGTCTCATCACCTCCTCAAAGAACTGAGTAAGATTTGTGAGGCATGACCTGCGCCTCACAAAGCCATGCTGATTGCTTTTAATCATGCTATACTATTTCCAAATAGTCATAAATTCTATCCCTCAGAATTCTTTCCAAAACCTTGCTGACCACAGACGTAAGACTGACTGGTCTGTAATTGCCAGGGATTTCCCTATTACCCTTCTTGAAAAGAGGAACAACATTCACCTCCCTTCAATCTTCCAGTACAATGTCCATGGAGAGAGAGGAAGCAAAGATCTTGGCCAGAAGCTTAGCCATCTCCTTTCTCGCTTCTCGGAGCAAACTTGGATAAATCTGGTCTGGCCCTGGGGACTGATAAATCTTAATGTTGTCAAAATTTCCAGCATATCAACTTGCTCAATCTCGATGTGTTCAAGCCTGTTTCCCAGCACCTCAAAGTTCTCATTCACAACAAGGTCCCTTTCCCTAATGAAAACCAAAGCAAAAAACTAATTTAGGGCTTCCCCTAAATTATCCCACGTGATAGAGATTCGAGGAATAGGGAGAGAGAACAATTAAATGCGTGGCTTCAGGGATGGTGCAGGAGGGAGACTCCACGCACAAGTTCCATACGCTATCCCTGACCGGCCCTACCTTCTCCCTGATCATTCTCTTATTCCTCAAATATGAATAAAATGCTTTTGGATTCTCCCTAATCCTTCCAGCTAAGCCTTTATTGTGCTCCCTCCTGACTCTCCTCAATCCATTTTTGAGCTCCTTTCTAGTAAGCCTGTAATCTTCTAAAGCTGATCGAGATCCTTGCTTCCTCCACCTTACATACGCTGCCTTCTTCCTTTTGATGTGAAGCTCCTCTGTTCTCATCATCCCAGGCTCCTTAATCCCTTGCCTGTCTCAGAGGACCAGATTTGTGCATCATTTGCAACAACTGCTTCTTAACCAGTTTCCACATGTCTGCTGTGCCCTTTTTGTGGATCAATAGCTCCCACTCTGTACTTTCCAACTGTTGTCTGATAGTGTCATAATTTCCTTTTTTCCAATTAAATATCTTCCCATGGTAACTGCTTTCCCTCTCCATGGTGATGGTAAATTTGAGGTAGTTGTGGTCACTGTCACCAAAGTGTTCTCCCACCGCGAGATCTGACACCTGTCCTGGCTCATTGCCGAGCACCAAATCCAAATTGGCCTCTCCCCTCATCGGTCTGTCTACATACTGAGTAAGGAAACCCTCCAGAACACACCTGACAAAAACGGCTCCATCCAAACCATCTGCACTAAGGAGGATCCAGTCAATATTGGGAAAGTTGAAGTCACCCATAACAACAACCCTGCTACATTGGCAGATTTTGGAAAAATGCAAATCTATGAATTCTTCGATCTCCCTACTGCTAGAAGGGGGTCTGTAGAAAACCTCCAATGAGGTGGATGCTCCCTTGCTGTTCCTAACTTACACCCATACTAACTCAGTAGGCAAACCTTCCTCGACAACCTTCATTTCTGTAGTTGTGACGCACTCTCTGACTAGCAATGCTATACCGCCTCCTCTTTTTCTCCCCCCTCCTTGTTCTTTTTAAATGTTCTAAACCTTGGAACATCTAGCAACCATCCCTATCCCTGTGAAACCCAAGTCTCAGTTATGGCCACAATATCATAGTCCCAAGTACTGATCCACGCTCTAAGTTCATCACTCTTATTTCGGTCACTCCTTGCGTTAAAGCAGACACAACTTGATCGATCCCTTTGTTTCATCACATGAAAAACCTCCCTGATAGATTCACTACATCCTGTCACTACCCTATCTACAACTGCCCGCCTCTCAGATATGTATCTCTGGTTCCCATCCTCTGCCAAACTAGTTTAAACCCTCCCGAACCACAGGAGCAAATCTCCTACCCGGGACATTTGTGCCCCTCCAGTTCAGGTGCAACCCATCCTTCATCAACTGGTCCCATCTTCCCCAGAAGGCATCCCAATGGTCCAAATATCTGAAGCTCTCCCTCCTGCATCAACTGCACAGCCATGTGTTAAGCTGCACTCACTGCCTGTTCCTCACCTCACTATGTCATGGCACTGGTAGCAAACCTGAGAACATTATTCATCCTGCACTTCAGCTTCCAACCTAGCTCTCTGTAGTCACTTTTCAGATGCTCAGTCCCTTTTCTGGCTATGTCATTGGTACCAATATGTATTACGATTTCTGGCTGTTCACCCTGCCTCTTCAGAATCTTGTAAACCTGGTCAGTGACATCCCAGACCCTGGAACCGGGGAGGCAACATACCTTCCAGGAATCCCATTCCTGACCACAAGGTCTCCTGTCAATCCGTCTACCTATTGAGTCACCTACCACTAGCGCTTTTCTATTCTCCCCCCCTTCCCTTCTGAGCCACAGTGCTATGCTCAGTTCCAGAGGCCTGACAACTATGGCTTTCCCGTGGTAGGCTGTCCCTGCCAGCAGTATCCAAAACGGTATACTTATTACTGAGGGGAACAGTCACAGGGGATCCCTGCTCTGTCTGTCAGTTCCCTTTCCTCCTCTTGACTGTGTAACCCAGCTGTTCTTATCCTGTGTCTGAGAAGTGACATTTCCCTGTACATCCTCTCAATGTTCCCCTCAGCCTCCCAGATGATCTGCAGTTCATCCAGCTCCAGTTTCCTAACTTGGTTTTCGAGGAGCTGGAATTGGGTTCATGTCCCGCAGATGAGGCCAGTGGAGACATGTGTCATGTCTCTCACCTGCCACATTCTGCAGGAGGAACATGCAACTGCCTTTTTCAGCCATATCCCACTAATCTAAAAGCCCACAATGGACTAAACAAGGAAGAGGGAAAAAAGAAAAGAAAACCTGAAGAACTTATCGAGTTTACAGACTCTTATTAAGGTTTGAGGAGTTGGGTGGGAGGGAGGCCTATACGATTTAGGGTCTCAGGTTTAACTCTCACCTACTTTAAAAAAAAATCACTTGCCCTTCCAGGCAGCCCTTGCTTCTCTCTGACCTCACTGCTCACCGCTTTGTAAAAAAATGGAAGCCCGACTCTCTAGGTAAGTCCCTTTTTTAAGTGGGAATGCTTACCCTTCCTGGCAGCCCTCTCTTCTCTCTGCCCTCTCTCCTTGCCGCTCTGCAAAAAATGGAGCATCTTGAGCAGTTTTGGTCCCCTTATTTAAGAAAAGGTATTTCAGTGGAGGCAGTTCAGAGAAGATTCACTTGGATGATCACTGGTAGGGAGGGATTGTTCTATGAGCAGGTTAAACATATCAAGTCTCTATTCATTGGAATTGAGAAGTGATCTCATTGAAACATACAGGATTCTTAAGGGACTTGTAGGGTACATTTTCCCTTATGGGAGAGTATAGGACCAAATAGCGTCATCTCAGAATTAAGGGCAGCCAATTTAAGACCTAGATAAGGAAGAATTTCTTCTCTCAGACTGTTGAGCGTCTTTGGAACTATACCCCACAGCTCTCTCTGGTAAGAAGTCCTTATGTATATTTAAGACTGAGATATACAGATTCTTGATCAGTAAGCGAATCATGGGTTATGGGGAAAGAGTAGGAAAATGGACGTGAAGAGTATTGAAACAGCCATGATCCTATTGAATGGTGGACCAGGCTTGAGGTAGAATCATCTATTTCTTATGGACTTCTGTTGTGTACACAAAACGCTGGCCAAATCCAACTTGACCGATTATCATTCCATCCGTCTACTCAATCAACAGTTTCATTCCTTTTCTGAGACTTTTTAGCAGTTTGATGCAACTAGTTACGTTCTGTCTATTTTTCCTTCTATGCTGACCTCCAGAGGTCTAAGACTGGAAGGCTACATGTCAGCATGCCAACCTGTGTGCAACCACACATCTGTGCAGTCTAGAGGGAATGTTGTAACTGAGTGGCATGCTAGGCCATTTGATTTGGTTTATTATTGTCACATGTACCAAGGTACAATGAAAAGTATTATTTTGCTTGCTAACCAGACATAAGTTTAAGGTGAAAGGGGAAAGATTTAAAAAGGACCTGAACAGTAACTTTTTCACACAGGGTGGTGCATGTATGAATGAGTTGCCAGAGAAAGTGGTGGAGTTGGGGGTACAATTACAAAATTTAAAAGACATCTAGATGCGTATTTGAAAGGATGGGTTGGAGGGATAAGTGCCAAATTTTGGCACATGGGGCTAAGTCAGATTGGGATGTCTAGTTGGTGCAGATGAGTTGGACTGAAGGATCTGTTTCCATGCTGTATGGCTCGATAACTCTCTGACTCCAAATCATACCTTACGTAAATACATCGGGGTAATAGAACAGAATGTGGAATATGGTGTTACAGCTACAGAGAAGTGCAGAGAAAGATCAATTCAAACATATACAAGGTCTGTGTAGAAGTCTGATAATAGCAGGGAAAAAGTTGAAAACGTTGACGTAGCAGGAAGTGTAGACTGAGTCAATGGAAGACTGGCTGTTTTTTGTGATGGACTGGGCTGCATTCACAACTGTCTGTAACTTTTTGCAGTTTTGGTTAGAGCAATTGTCATACCAAGCTGCAATGCATCTGGGTAGGCTGCTTTTTATGGTGCATCTATAAAAATTGGGAGGAGACATTGTGGACATACTGAATTTCCTCAGCCTTCTGAGGAACAGAGATGTTGGATGTGCTTTTTGACTGTAGCATCGACGTGAATGGAGCAGGATAGATTGTGGATGATATTTATTCCTAGAGCTTGAAGTTCTCGACCACCTCCACCTCCACCTCCACCTCAGCACTATTGATACAGGGACATGTCCTCCATTCAACGTTCTGAGGTCAGTGACCTACTCCTTCATTTTGCTGACATTAAGGAAGAGATTGCTATCTTTACACCATGCCACTAAGATGTCCATCTCTTTCTTGTACTCTGGCATGTCATTGTTTTGAGATCTGACCCACTATGGTGGTATCATCAGCAAATTTGTAAATGGAGTAGAGCTGAATTTAGCCACAGGATATTTTAGAAACAACCAAATTTCCCACTACTTCAATTGTATCATATGTTGGGAGATGAAAGACTGTGTTACCCAGCTTTGAAAGACAGTGAAATTATCTGAATACAGACAGAACTACATTTGAAGCAGCATCTTGTTAGAGCAGGAGAGAGAAGATAAATGGATTTACAAGCAAAACTAAAAGGACCACACTCTTATTCCCATTTTTAACATTTTGAGAAAAGCACCCAGTGTTACAGTGCTGGAAATCAAGCCCCACTACTCTGGAAGTTGTCTCAAAGTTGAAGACTTTTCAAAGTATGCAAAGTTTCCCAATTTGCCTGACATTCAGATAGGTATCTTGTTCAGGCTGTGCAGAACAACAATGACTATTTATTAAAAGTAATCAAAGTCTTAAAAGTATTGAAACCTTATTTAAAGTGAGTCTCACTATAGTTAAACATTTATGACTCTTCAGCATGTAATATTACTAGTTAAAATTCTAATCCCCTTATAAATTTCCCCATTACATGCACAGACCAGCAATTAGAGGGGAAAAACTGGCAAGACTTCAAAAACTTTTCTTCCCAGGTACTTTAATAGAGATGATTTTTATGACTTTTCTGCTGGCCAGTAAATTGCTTTAAATGTCTCTCTCCAGGTACTTCCATTGTTTCATAAGAAACATAAGACAGATAGTCCCCTTATAAAAGGTTTCTGACTTATTAGTTAAAACTCACAGACAGCAGCTGTGGCAGGATAGATAAACTGGTTTTCTTCAGGCTTACAGTTAAATATAGAATAGAGAGCTGGGAAAGAACTGAACATTTCTTTCTCATTCTGTGACTTGTTCCCAGCTTCACACTGTTATAAAGCCATAGTCATACTGAATGAAAACAGACCCTTCAGTTCAACCTGTCTGTGCTGACATGCTAATCTGACCTAGTCTCATTTGCCAGCATTTGGCCCATATCCCTCTAAAACCCTTCCTATTCATGTACCTATTTAGATGCCTTTCAAATATTGTAATTTTACCCACCTCCACCACTTCCTCTGGCAGCTCATTCCATGCACACGCCATCTGCTTAATAAAATTACCTCTAGTTTTGGATTCTCCCACACAAGGAAAAAGATCTTGGCTTCTCACCTATCCATGCCCCTTAAAATTTTATAAACCTCTATAAGGTCACTCCTCTGCCTCCGATGCTTCAGGGTGAGAACCAATCACAATTGTTGACAGACAAAAAGGCCTCTATCATTGATAGTCCATAGACAACTCAATTTCTTGCCAACCAGAGCTGCATGTGTATACTCGCTTGGCTCCAAATTGTCTGCTGCTCAGCTTCAATCATGCTCGTTCAAACAAAGGTGGTACAGTGGCTTAGTGGTTAGCACTGTTGCTTCATGGTACCAGGGACCCAGGTTCGATTCCAGTCTTGGGCGACTGTCTGCGTGAAGTTTACACATTCTGCTTGAATTTCCGACAGGTGCTCCGGCTTTCTCCCACAGTCCAAAGATGTGCAGGGTTGAGAGTGTATTGCTGGAAAAGCACAGCAAGTCAGGCAGCATCCGAGGAAATCAGCTCTTCCTGATGAAGGGCTCTGGCCCCAGACGTCGATTCTCCTGCTCCTTGGATGCTGCCTGACCTGCTGTGCTTTTCCAGCAATACACTCTACTCTGATCTCCAGCATCTGCAGACCTCACTTTCTCTTCCAAAGATGTGCCATGGTTAGGTGGATGGGCCATGCTGAAATTGTCCATAGTGTTCAGGCATGTGTAGGCTAGGTGGATTAGCCGGGTCGATGTGAGGTTATGGGATACGGTGCGTGGTACTGGGTCTGGGTGAAATGCTCTTCAGAGGGTCAGTGCGAACTCAATGAGCCAAATGGCTTCATTCCACACTGTAGGGCTTCTAGTTGTTTATGTATTGTGCATAATGGGTGTCAGGTTACTTGCTTTCTCACTTCAGTCCCCAGTTTGTGAAAAAGAAAATATTAGAAAATAGTCCATACACCAGTGAGAGAGCAAATTGGGAAGATATTTGTGTAGATTACAACCAGTCTCGGATGTACACTTGTAGCTGCAGTGGTTTATTATGGATTCTCCAGGAAGTTTCCAGTCAATAATAATACTCCAGGATTTGATGGTGAAGGATTTAACAATGGTAATGATGTTGAAAGTCATTTGTGGATAATTGGAGTCTGTCTTGTTGGAGATGATCATTGTGCCTCGAGTGTTGCCCGTATCTAGCTCCCTGTAGATATCAACTGCTTCATTACCTGCTGATAATTGGACACTGCAATCATTAAAGAGTATAGAGGGAGTGTCATTGAGGTAGCTAAAGGCGGTCAGCCCGTGACAACAAGGCAATATTTAATGGAATGTGGCATCAAGGACCCCGAGCAATACTATTGCCAATGGAAAAGCAGGGATGTGTGGGTGGGGTGGATCTTCAAGGTTTGCGTAAAGATTTGTAGCTCTGGTACTGGTTGCCATAGTTGTGGGTATGTTCACCAAGCTGGGAAGTGTGATCAAGAATATACACCGGACTATCAACACCGTGCTCACAGGGATTACATTTTTGAGAGAGGAGGAAACTAACAAGCAAATTCCATTCCTGGATGTGATGGCAGAAAGAACACAGAACTGTGAATGCACAACAGAAAAGCCATACACGCTGACCAGATCCTGGACTACATCAGCAACCACCCAAACACATAGAAGAGAAGCTGCATTCAAACCTTGTTCAAAAGGGCTATAACACACTACAGCAGTCCCAACCTGAAAAGAGAAGTAAAACGTCTCTATTAAGTCTTTGCCAAGAACAGATATCCCCACAATTTCATCCACAAATGCCCAGCAGACAAATAACGCAACAAGGACATGTCACAACCTAACACACTAGCCACACTACCTTGTATAAAAAAATCTCTGAACTGACAGCCAGTCTTCTCCGGCCACTCGGATTCATGACAGCCCATAAACTGACCGCCACGCTCAGACAATAACTCACCAGAACAAAAGACCCTATCCCCATCCATGTGCAAAACAAACTTAGTTGACAAGATTCCATGCAAAGACTGCACAAAACATTATATAGGGCAGACAGACAACTAGTAATTCACATCCATGAGCATCAACTAACTCCTAAATGCCACAACCAGCTGTCCCTGGTAGCCATACACACAGATGACAAGAACCACAAATTTGACTGGGACAACACAACAATAATAGGAAAAGCTGAACAGAGGACAGTCAGAGAATTTCTACAGGCATGTTACTCGTCCATGGACTCCATCAATAAATGCATTGACCTAGATCCACTATACCAACCACTGCAACGAACAACGGGAACTGGCAACCAGAAGCAGCAGGAACAAAACCAAATAAATTCCAGAAGAGACAGTACAACATCAATTCACATTAAGCTCCAAAGCACTTAGGATGTCACCTAGAAAGGGGACAAAATGTCTACCAATCAACTTCCCAGCTCGGCGAGCTACAGGGTGGAGATCCTTCCACTGTTTGAAGTCATACCTGACAAAAGAAAGATGGGGGTTATAATTCTTAGAGGTCAGTCATCTCAGCTACAGAGCATCTCTGCAAGCGATCCTCACGGATTTCTTGGAGATCCTCTCTGACCAATTTGATTTTTTTTGAAAAGGTGGCTAAACATATTGATAATGGTAGTGCAGTTGATGTGGTTTACATGGACTTCAGTAAGGCATTTAGCAAGGTCCCACATGGAAGGCTGTTCCCAAAGGTAAGAGTCCATGGAATCTAAGGCAAGTTGGCAAACTGGATCAAAATTGGTTTACAACTCGGAGGCAAAAAATGATGGTGGAAGCCTGAGACCGGTGATGTCCCACAGTGATCAGTACTGGGACCATTGGACTATGTACATTAATGACTTGCATATGAATGTAGAAGGTATGATTAGGAAATTTGGTGATGACATGAAAATTGGTGCTGGTAGTGAGCAGGGAGAGTTTGGCTACAGTCTATTATTGATCAGCAGGTAAATTGGGCAGAGCAGTGGCAGATGGAATTTAATCCCAATAAGTGTGAGGTGAAGATTTTAAGACCATGAGACATAGGAGCAGACGTTAGACCATTCAGCCCATCGAGTCTGCTCCACCATTCAATCTTGGCTGATAAGTTTCTCAACCCCATTCTCCCGCTTTCTTCCCATAACCCTTGATACTCAATCTATCTATCTTAGTAAGGATGCCTGCCTTGAAGAAGTTTTCCTCCTCTCTCTACAAGAATCTCAGGGAGTCCCTCTCCCACTGTAACTCCCAGGTTATCTACTTTCTCCCCACCCCCACCCTCCTCTAGCTTATCTCTCCACCCTTCAGGCTGTCTGCCTTTATTCCTGATGAAGGGCTTTTGCCCGAAACGTCGATTTTACTGCTTCTCGGATGCTGCCTGAACTGCTGTGCTCTTCCTGCACCACTAATCCACTATCTATCTTGGTATTAAATACAATAAATGACCCGGCCTCCACATCCTTCTGTGGCAATGAATTCCATAGATTCACCACTCTCTAGCTGAAGATGTTTCTCCTTACCTCTGTTTGAAAAGGCTTTCCTTTTACTCTAAGACTGTGCCCTCTGGTCCAAGTCTGTTCTACCAATGGAAAGATTTTCGCAAACATCTACTTTGTCCAGGCGATTCAGTATTCTGTATGTTTCAATTAGATCCTCCCTCATCCTTCTAAACTCCATCAAGTATAAATCCCAGAGTCCTTTAACGTTCCTCATATGTTAAGCTTTTCATTCCTAGGGCCATTCTCGTGAGCCTCCTCTGAAAATGCTTCAGGGCCAGTACATCCTTCCTGAGATATGGGCCCCTAAACCCCACACAGTACTTGGTACGGCTATTCAGGGAAGGATATGCACAATGAATATTAGACCCCTGCGGAGTACTGAGAAACAAACCACCTTGGTATACAAGTCCATAGATCCCTGAAGGTGTCAGCACTGATAGACAGAATGATGAAGGAGGCAGCATATGGGATGCTTGCCTTCATTAGCTAGGGCATAGAAATAGACGCGAGGAAGTCTTGTTAGAGCTCTACAGAGCATTGGTTAGGTCATGGATGGAATGCCATATGCAGTTCTGGTCGCCACGTTGTCAGAAGGACGTGATTGAAATGGAGAGGGTAGAGAGCAGTTTTACCAGAAAGTTGCGTGGGATGAAAAGCCTCCGTTTTGAGGAGAGAAATGGATAGGCTGGGTTTGTTTTCCTTTGAAAAGGAGGCTGAAGGGGAATCTGATTCAGGTACACAAAATTCAGAGAGGTATAGACAGGGCACTGTTATGAAGATGTTTACCCTGTGTCATAACAACACATTTGTAAAAGTTTCTTCCCCATGGCAGATGTGTTTAAGACTAGATGGCCTAAATTTAAGATGAACAAAGAAAATTACAGCACAGGAATAGGTTCTTTGGCCCTTCAAACCTGTGCCAATCCAGAACCTCTACATAAACCTGTAGCCTATTTTCTAAGGATCTGTATCCTTCTGCTCCCTGTCCATTCATGTATCTGTCTAGATACATTTTAAATGACGATATCGTGGCTGCCTTTACCACTTCTGCTGGCAACGTGTTCCAAGCACCCACCACCCTCTGCGTAAAGAACTTTACACGCATATTTCCCTTAAACTTTTCCCCACTCACTTTAAACTCATGACTCCTAGTAATTGAGTCCCCACTCTGGGAGGGAAAAAGCTTCTTGCTATCCACCTTGTCTACACCTCTCATGATTTTGTAGACCTCAATCAGGTCCCCCCTTAACCTCCGTCTTTCTAATGAAAATAATCCTAATCTACTCAACCTCTCTTCATAGCTAGCACCATCCATACCAGGCAACATCCTGGTGAACCTCTTCTGCACCCTGTCTAAAGCATTCACATCCTTCTGGTAATGTGGTGATAAGAACTGTACACAGTATTCCAAATGTGGCCAAACCAAAGTTTTATGCAACTGTAACATGACCTGCCAACTCCAGTACTCAATACCCCATCCGATGAAGGAAAGCATGCCATGTGCCGCCTTGACCGCTCTACTGACCTGTGTTGCCACCTTCAGGGTACAATGAACCTGAAGACCCGGATCTCTCTGTACATCAATTTTCCCCACGGCTTTTCCATTCACCATAAAGTTCGCTTTTGAACTGGAACTTCCAAAATGCATCACCTCACATTTGCACCGATTGAACTCCATCTGCCATTTCTCTGCCTAACTCTCCAATCTATCTATATACTACTGCATTCTCTGACAGTCCACTTCACTATCTGCTACTCCACTAATCTTAGTGTCATCTGCAAACTTGCTAATCAGACCACCTGTACCGTCTTCGAGCTCTTTTATGTATATCACAAACAACACTGGTCCCAATACAGATTCCTGTAGAATATCACTGGTCATAGTTC
>NC_057738.1:47931414-47953984 GCF_004010195.1 Chiloscyllium plagiosum
TTTAATGTGGATAAGTGTGAGGCTATCCATTTTGGGTGAAGGAATAGAATTGCAACTTATTATCTGAATGGAGGGAAACTTCAGAGTGGTTCGGGGCAGAGGGATCTGGGTATCCTAGTGCATGAAACACAGAAACGTAGTACGTAGGTACAGCAGGTAATAAAGAAGGCATATGGAATTTTGGCATTTATTGCTCAAGGAATAGCATGTAAAAGTAGGGGAGTGTTGCTACAACTGTACAAGGCATTAGTGAGACCACACCTGGGTATTGTGTACAATTTTGATCCCCTTATTTGAAGGATATAATTGTGTTGGAGGCAGTTCAGAGGAGGTTTGATTCTGGAGAGGAGGAGTTTGTCTTATTGTTGAGCACTTTCAGTCCATACTGTCTGAAGTTTGGAAGAATGAAAGATCTAATTGAGGTATATAAGATGTTAAAGGGGATTGACAAAGTAGTTATAGAAAGAACATTTCTTCATGTGGGGTAATCTAGAACGAGAAGTCATAAGTTTATGATAAAGAGTAGCAGATTTAAAACCCAAATGAGAGCAAATTACCTATCTCAAAAGATCGTGAATCTGTGGAATTCACTCTCCCAGATTGTGGGTGATGCTGGGACAATGAGTGATTTTAAGAAGATAGGCAGACAGATTTTTTTTAAATCAGTAAATGGTTTAAGAGTTTAGATTAGATTACATTACAGTGTGGAAACAGGCCCTTCGGCCCAACAAGTCCACACCGACCCGCCGAAGCGCAACCCACCCATACCCCTACATTTACTCCTTACCTAACACTACGGGGAATTTAGCATGGCCAGTTCACCTGACCTGCACATCTTTGTGACTGTGGGAGGAAACCGGAGCACCCGGAGGAAACCCACGCAGACACAGGGAGAACGTGCAAACTCCACACAGTCAGTCACCGGAGGCGGGAAGTGAACCCGGGTCTCTGGCGCTGTGAGGCAGCAGTGCTAACCACTGTGCCACCGTGCCGCCCACAATGAAGAGCAGGCAGAAAAGTGGAGTTGAGGCCAAGATGAGATCAGTCATGATCATGTCAAATGGCAGAGCAGGCTCATGAGGTTGAATTCCCAATTTCACCTCCTAGTTCTTATGTTCTTATAAGACTTCAGCACTCTCCTAGGTTTCTGTTAGCACCTGAAGTGCTTTTTGCTGTGTTCAGTGCTCTCAGTAATTTCTTGATTGCAATAAATGAATAGAACAAAAGTAGAAATGGGTGAAGTTTGATATCCGAGATGGTGGTGGACCTCAGAAGAATGCTGAAATAGGTCTCCACCCAGTACTTCCAGTTGAACTTGGTTTCAAGTTCTTCAGTCCTTTTTGCATCCTTGTTGGGCTCTGCCGTCATTTAAAGAAAGGTCTTTACAATTTCTTTAATTGTTTTCTACCATTCATACACCTAGCACCCCGGAGAACTTTGACTTGATCTGTTTGTTATGAAATTTCTTAATCCTGTTTACAGCATACAAAGTGTGTTGTTTAGCATGCTTGTAGCTTTGGTGCCTAATTTTTAGGTATGCTGCGTGGTGCTGCTCATTGGGTTGGAAGTGTGGAACTGGGTCAGACAATTTCCTGATTTGTTGTTAGAACTTTTTGATGAGGATCAAACTAGACACTTGCCATTGTGGTAGTTATTAAGTGACTGGGAGAAAGTGAGGACTGCAGATGCTGAAGATCAGAGCTGAAAATGTGTTGCTGGAAAAGCGCAGCAGGTCAGGCAGCATCCAAGGAGCAGGAGAATCGACGTTTCGGGCATGAGTCCTTCTTCAGGAAGGACTGTCAACAGTTATTAAGTGACTGTCAACTGAGGGACCTCCTGCCTCTTACCTTAAATCTATGCCCCCTAGTCATTGATCCCTTCACCATGGGGAAAAGTTCCTTCTTGTCCACCTATTCATGTCCCTTGTAATTTTATGCATCTCATGTCCCGCCTCAGTCTCCTCTGCTCTAAGGAAAACAACCCCAGTCAAAGAAAATCTAGATTTATCACACATAAAATGATACAAAATCATAAACTACTTTATACTGTGTCAGAACTAAAAGTAATGGTCTTGCTATAAATTTAAAAAATCAGCCCTTTTACCCTCAAATACCTTACAGATACTCAAACCTCAATGAAGGGTTACCCTTCTTCCATTTTAAAATCCATTGTTTTGTGGGAATGGCTGTACTTGAATCTTCTGCATTGACTTGATCTATCTCCTTCAGTTAATGGCTCATCACAAGACCGTTAAACAGCTAACATAGGTTCTATTATTAAAATTGATTGCTTAAGTTCCTCTTCCATAGACCTTTCTCTGGAGCTTTCTATTAGTCACAGTAACCATTTCGGGACTTCTTTTCTTCTGCCTGGTAGCTCTGTCTCAGACCTGTTCTCTCTGACTAACAGAATCTGCACTGAGAGAAACTCTCTGGTTTGTCTTCCTGTTCTGTCCTCCTAAACAAACTAGGTTCTGTGTCTCATTTTTTATTAAATTCTTCTCACTGGCTTTCCTTTTAAAACCTAATTTAAATGCATGTAACAACATTTCCAGTCAACCTGGCACCACTCTAAGAACTCAAATGTAATTAAGTCCTTATCTTAAAGTAGATTTTGAAATATAAATCAAATTTTAAATTATGGATGGTTATGTCCACTTTGGAATCCAGTTTTTCACATCTGCACCGAGGAGGCAATGGCTTCGTGTTATAATCACTAGACTATTAGTCCAGAAATGTTCTGGGGACCCAGTTCAGATCCCACCATGTAGATTATTGAGTTTAAATTCAATAGAAATCTGGAGTTGAGTTGAATGATGTCCATGAAGCCATTGTCGATTGTTGCAAAAGTCTATCTGATTCACTAATTTCTGTTAGGGAAGGAAATTGCCATCCTTACCTGTTCTAGGGTACATGTGATTCCAGAGCCACACTAAAGTGATTGATTGGTTCTTCACTTGCCTGGCCTAGCCAGCAATGCTTCCTGTGAATGTATAAAAAAAAATACAGTTACAACCTTTTCCTTCATTGTGCGTGTGTCTTGATCTTCAGCATGGCAACCTTGTATCAGAATACTCTTTGTTCTGATATCCTTTAACTCTAGAGTTTTGCATCTGGTAATTCAAATAGTTCAACTCATTGTTACAAGTCCTTTAGTTATTCAGTCCGTTGGTCCTTCAGTTCATTAGCCCTCACAAAAGAATCAATCGACTCTGATTGAGAGAGGTTTTCTCTTCTGCAGCCAGCTTTCTCTCCAATCTAACTGGCTTTGCACACAGAATCACAAACCTATAATTGACTTGAGCTTTTATTTTGTTTATCATTTGTCTCCCAAGCGACTTTGTGACGTGATGATTTACTGGAAACCGTGTGCTTCATCAGAAATCAAATTTGAAGGAAACCTTATTTTTCTTAGAAGGATTATTGCCTCAAGATAAGTTTTATTTTCTCTTGAGGTGCATGGGCCATCACAATATATTTACAGACTGAAGATTTGCAATGTAATTTCAACATCAGGTCCAAGTTCAATGAAAAGATGTAAGATACTTCAAATCAAACACCATTATGTGCATTTGAATTTTGAGAGCTGTTATTAAGGAAAATAGCATAGATGTTTAAAAATATTTGCACAATGTTTTTCTTTTTTTCTTAAATTGATTACATTGTGTAAAAGTTGCTTTAAAAGTTCGAATTGCATGTATTTTTCTCTTTTAAAAAAACTCCTGTTTAAAAGCCACAACTTATTTTGTCTTAATGTAATCTTATGTTTCTTTTTAGAGCCAAATCCTCCTATAGATGAAGTAATCAACACATCTGGTGTTGTAGAAAGATTTGTGGAATTCTTGAAAAGAAATGAGAATTGTACACTACAGGTAAATCTTTTGATGTTATTCTTTGTTAGCTGTTGTATTTGTTGGTTAGAAGCCAGCTGGCTCTGTGGCTCAGAAGGGAAGGGGAGAAAATAGGAAAGCAATAGTGATAAGAGATTCAAATGGTTAGAGGAATAGACAGGAGATTCTGTGGTTGCAAACGAGACTCCCGGGTGGTATGTTGCCTCCTGGGTGCCAGGATCAGGGATGTTTCGGATTGAATTTGCAGAACTCTTAAGGGGTAGAGAGAGCAGTCAGAAGTTGTGGTACAAATCCATACCAATTACATAGGTCAGGAAAGGGATGAGGACCTGAAAAGTGAATATAGGGAGTTGGTTGGAAGCTAAAAGGCAGGACAAGCAGAGTAGTAATCTCAGGATTGCTACCAGTGCCATGGGCTAGTGAGGCTATGAGCAGAGTGTGAGTGCAGATGAACACGTAGCTGCAGGGCTGGTGTAGGAGTGAGGGATTCAGATATGTGGACCATTCGGATACCTTCTGGGGTAAGTGGGACACGTACAAGGAGGACGGGTTGCACCTGAACTCGGAGGGCACCAATACCCTGGGCAGGAGGTTTGCTAGAGCTCTTCAGGAGGGTTTGGCAAGGCAAAGTTTCAGTCAGTGTGATAGGTTGAAGTGTGTCTATTTTAATGCAAGATATTTCAGGAATAAGGGTGATGAACTTGGAGCATGGATCAGTATGTGGAAATATGATGTTATGGCCTTTACAGAGACTAGGATATCACAGGGGCAGGAATGGTTGTTGAATGTTCCAGGGTTTAGATGTTTCAAAAAGGAATGGGGAGGGGCTGGAGATAAAAGAGGTGGAGGACTGGCATTGCTAATGAGGGATAGTATCAAAGCTATAGAAAGGGAGTAGTCAAGGAGGGTTTGCCTACAGAGTGAATATAGGTGGAAGTCAGAAACAGGAAAGGAGCAGTCACTTGGGAGTTTTCTACAGACCTCCCCAATAGCAACAGAGACATGGAGAAGCAGATTGGGAGGCAGATTTTGGAAAGGTACAGAAGTAACAGGGTTGTTATCATGGGTAACTTCAACTTCCCTAATATTATTTGGAGCCTTCTTAGTTCAAATAGTTTAGGTGGAGCAGTTTTTGTCAGGTGTGTCCAGGAAGAATTTCTGACTCAATATGTAGATATGGCCTCCCCTCTGGTCGGCCTATTTGATTTGGTGCTTGGCAACGAAACATGCTAGGTGTCAGGTCTCTTGGTGGGAGAGCATTTCAGTGGTAGTAATCACAACTCCTTAAACTTTATTATGGTCATGGAGACGAATAGGAGCAGACGGTATACAAAAGTATTTAATTGTGGGAGGAGGGAAATTACAATGCTATTAGGCAGGAACTTGGCATCTAAATTGGAAGGAGATGTTCTCAGGAAGTGCATGACAGAAATGTGGAGGTTGTTTAGGGAGAACTTGCTGATACTGCTGGATAGATTTGTCTCACTGAAGCAAAAAAGGGATGGTAGGGTGAAGGAACCTTGGGTGACAAGGGATGTAGAACATCTAGTCAAGAGAAAGAAAGAAGTTTATTTAAGGTTGAGGAGGTAAGGATCACACATGACTCTAGAGGGTTATATAGTAGTCAGGAAGGAACTGAACAATGGACTTAGGAGAGATAGACAAAGCTTTAGTGGGTAGGATTAAGAAAAACCCTAAGGCATTTTACACTTTTATGTGAGGAACAAGAGGATGGCGAGAGTGAGGATATGGCTGATCAGGGATAGTGGCAGTACACTTGAGGATTTCACTTTTATTTCAATACGGCAATCTTTATTGTAAATAAAAGACTTGAATAAAACAAGCATTGTTAACTTAAGGTTTACTTCCTACTTCTCCCAAGAACTGTTTTAGGTGACACATCACTTTTGAATTTATTCCCTTCTGAAGGGACCACCCATAAATATGATACAAGGTTCTGGAGAACTTGCCTTTGCTCCAGCTATACTTAGAAGTAAAACTAATGTTTGTCCTCTCTTGACTTTGGATGTCTCAGTCTGATATTCTAAAAGCTACACTGGTTAATTTCTTTAGCATTAAGATATTTGAGGCCAACTGCAGATCTTGCTGTTAGCTCTTGTCTGTGCAGTCTTCCAGCTTCTGTTCCTCAGATTAAGGTATATCTGCCTTCCAAGTGGCCATTGGTAAACATATTATTCTGGTTAGAACACAGATCTATTTAATACTTCTTTATTTTATCTAACTTTTCTCTCAATGAACTGGAAAACACGCCCAAACTGCTATGAAAAACCTCTCTCAGCCTTCCTATCCTCCAACTAAGACAGTATAGCCTGCTCCAGACTGACCTTTTTAGATTAATTTCACCTCATTTACAATTTCTCCTTTGATCTAGTGAAGTAAACACATTTTATAACTTTTCAGGGTTTACTAGATGCACTTTCAACTAATTGAGCTCTAACTCACAAAGCAAAAAAAAAAACTCTCTGGATTGCAGTTTCTTTCTGTAGACATACCTCCAGTTCTCCAGCTGAATAAGACCGCCTATTGTTATATGTTAGCGAGTTTTGAGAAGATTTGTAGCTCAGGTTGAGGTGCTGGATGTAAGTTTGCTCTCTGAGCTGGAAGGTTTCTTTTCAGACATTTCGTCGTCATACTTGATAACATCGTCAATGGGCCTGCAGTGAAGCACTGGTGTTAGTGACCTGCTTTCAATTTGTGTTTAGGGTGAGGGTTAATAAACACAAATTGAAAATGGGTCACTAACACCAGTGCTTCAACGGAGGCTCACTGATGATGTTACCTAGTATGGTGACGGAATGTCTGAAAATGAACCTTCTAGCTTAGCGAGTGTTTTTGTCTTTCTAGCTGTTTGTGTTTTAAAGCATCATGAACCCGACGTTTTTTGAGTGTAATAGACTCCAAACAGCATTAGTTTAATATATTCCATTTTCTGCTATTAAACTTAAATTCCTAAAGTGAAAATAATGCTCAAACACATGAACCATGTGTTAGATATTTGCAGTGCATGTAAAACATATCCATGAGTAAACTTTTCTTAAGTTATAATAAATCTGACAGACCCATACCTGATGGGTTGCACGCCAGGATATTAAAAGAAAGTAACTACAGAGATGCATACACACAGGAATCCTTAGATTCTGGAAATGTGTCGGAGGAGAAGAAAACTGCCAATGCACCACCCTTGTTCAAAAAGGGAAAAAGACAAAAACCAGGTAACTGTAGGCTTGTTAGACTAACACTTGCCATTGGGGGAAATAGTTTGAATCTAATAGAAAGATTGTAATAGCAAAACATTTAGAAATACATAATCGAGCAAAGTCAGCAAGAAAGGGAAATCGTGTCTGAAAACTTTATTTGAATTCTTTGAACAAGTGACAAACACAATAGTTAAAGGGGAGCAAGTAGATGTAAATTTTTGAATTCCAAAAATCGTTCACTAAGGCACCACATATTAGGCTAATTAGTAAGACCCCATGGTGTTAGGTGTAGTCTATTAGCACGGATAGAGAATTAGTTAGCTGTTAGACAAAGTTGGGACGTGGGGGCATTTTTATAATGTCAACCTGTAACTAATGGAGGGATACAGAGATTAGTACTGGGGGTGCAATTGTTTATAATATATGCTAATGATTTAGATTATAGAACAGAATATACATTTGCAAGTTTGTAGATTTACAAAAGAACTTGGAGGGTGAGTGTTGAGTATGTCAACTCTGTGTCAGTAAGATATAAACAGGTTGAGTGGGTAGAAGCTTAGATAAAATATATTGTGGGAAAACATAAGATTATTGTTGTGGTTCTGTTCGCCGAGCTGGAAGTTTTTGTTGCAAACGTTTCGTCCCCTGGCTAGGCGACATCATCAGTGCTTGGGAGCCTCCTGCGAAGCGCTTCTTTGATGTTTCCTCCGGTGTTTATAGTGGTCTGTCCCTGCCGCTTCCGGTTGTCAGTTTCAGCTGTCCGCTGTAGTGGTTGGTATATTGGGTCCAGGTCGATGTGTTTGTTGATGGAGTTTGTGGATGAATGCCATGCCTCTAGGAATTCCCTGGCTAGTCTCTGTCTGGCTTGCCCTATGATAGTAGTGTTGTCCTAGTCGAATTCATGTTGCTGGTTGTCTGTGTGTGTGGCTACTAAGGATAGCTGGTCGTGTTGTTTCATGGCTAGTTGATGTTCATGTATGCGGATTGTTAGCTGTCTTCCTGTCTGACTGCCAGACTACTGCGACCCCTAGGACTCAAAACCGCACACAAACCAACAGCCACGCTCAGACAACAACTCACCAAAACAAAGGACCCGATACCTAACATGAGCAAAACTAATGTAGTGTAAAAATACCATGCAAGGACTGCACAAAACACGAGATAGGACAAACAGGAAGGCAGCTAACAATCTGCATACATGAACATCAACTAGCCACGAAACGACACGACCA
The DNA here is from genome assembly GCF_004010195.1 of Chiloscyllium plagiosum. NCBI lineage: Eukaryota > Metazoa > Chordata > Chondrichthyes > Orectolobiformes > Hemiscylliidae > Chiloscyllium > Chiloscyllium plagiosum. The sequence continues at coordinate 47,939,715 of NC_057738.1, forward strand.
GCTATCCTTAGTAGCCACACACGCAGACATCTAGCAACATGAATTCGACTGGGACAACACTACTATCATAGGGCAAGCCAGACAGAGAACAGCCAGGGAATTCCTAGAGGCATGGCATTCATCCACAAACTCCATCAACAAACACATCGACCTGGACCCAATATACCAACCACTACAGCGGACAGCTGAAACTGACAACCGGAAGCGGCAGGGACAGACCACTATAAACACCAGAGGAAACATCAAAGAAGCGCTTCGCAGGAGGCTCCCAAGCACTGATGATGTCGCCTAGCCAGGGGACGAAACGTTTGCAACAAAAACTTCCAGCTCGGCGAACAGAACCACAACGACGAGCACCCGAGCTACAAATCTTCGCACAAACTTTGAACATAAGATTATGCGCTTTTGCAGAAAAAAATAGGGAAGATGAACATTATTTGAATAGAGAAAGACTCAGAAAGCTGCAGCACAGAGAATTTTGGGAGGGCAGTGTCCTTGTACATGAATTGCAAAGAGTTAACATACAAGTTGAACAGTTCAATGGCATGTTCGTCTTTATTTCATAGGAATTGGAGTGTAAAATTAGAGAAGTTTTGTTAAGGCTATGTTAAGCACAAGTTGGACCATCGCTAGAACACTACGAACTGTTTTGGTCTCCTTATCTAAGGAAGCTTATGCTGATGTTGGAGGAAGTCCATGGAAGGTTCACTATGTTGACCCTGGAAAGGGAGAGATTTTCTTATGAGGAGACGGTTGTGTTGGTTGGGCCTAAACTAATTGGTGTTCAACAGAATGAGAGGAAATCTTAGTTGATATCCTCAAGGGGCTTGAGGTAATAGGTGCTGAGAAGTTGTTTCCCCTGGTGGGAGAGTTAGAACCAGAAGGCATAATCTCAGTGTAAGGGGTCGTTCATTTAAGACAGTTGAGAAGGAAGTCCTTCTCTTCAGCCAGCGGGTGGTGAATCCATGAAATTCATTGCCACAGAAGGTTGTAGAGGCCAGGTCACTGAATATATTTAAGACTGAGATAGATTCTTGAGTATGCAAGGTTACAGGGAGAAAGCAGGAGATTGGGGTTGAGAAACCTATCAACTATGATTGAATGGCGGAGCAGATTTGATGGGATGAATGCTTTAATTTCTACTCTTACGTCTGATGGTCTTACGATAGTCAATCTGTGAATTATTACAGACAGCAGTACAGATTCAATCGTTAAATATTTTCAAGGCCGAGATAGACAGATTTTGATTCAGGAAGGGAATCCATGGTTAACAGGGCAAAGATCACAAAGCAGAGTTGAGGTTTATCCAGTCAGCAATGATCTAATTGAATCAGGAAGCAGACTCAATGAACCAACTGGCAACCTCTGTAAGACTATAAGATATAGGAACAGATATTGAGATTACAATAGGTAATTGGTTTGATATTAGGTATTGTAATGCCTTTGATACTAAATATATTTTTAGCTCTTAACCATCTCAAAGTCTAACTGATTATCAACATTTGTGTGAATTTAGTGTTTTAAGGTCTCAGTAAGTTTAGAATTAAATCTTTTCCATTTTTAACAAAGTATGTCTTCATTCTATGCATCTTTTGAATTTGGTATATACTATTTACTGATGTTTTTGAGTACTGTAATTAAGTTTCATAGATTTAAGTCAAGGTGGGGGCGGTTTTTCTCCTCTCCACCCTTTTGCATGATTTATATGGAAAAGGGCATTGAATCATTTTCCTTCTTTAAAATTAAGTTCTCAAGACTGCAGAGAAATACATTGTATATTCATATTTTACAAAGCCACCCATTTGTTCAAATGAGTTGATTGCCAGGTAATGTCTTTTTTTGTATTGATGGTACAGAAGGAGGAAGAAAAGGAAGCATCAAATGTGCCAGGTTGAATACTACTTAACCAAGAGAATCTCAAAACTCACTAAGAATCTCCACAGTTTTGTTTACAATAAGTATGCATTATGTGAAGTGCACTTCTCTTCATATAGCTCATAGTACAATTTAACTAAATGACCTCTGTATCTGCGCTATTTTAGAAATAACTTAATGCATTGGTTCAGGGTAGATTGTTGGGTAGATATTCAGTCTGAAAGAACATTTCAACTTAACCATCCAGAATCATTCTTCTTTATCCAGAAGAAAATGTAACTTCAAATGTTACTTCAAACATTGATTTGTTTCTGTTCCCTTCCAGTTTGAAGCAGCATGGGCTTTGACAAACATAGCTTCAGGTACATCTCTCCAAACCAAAGTTGTAATAGAAGCTGGTGCTGTACCAATTTTCATTGAGCTGTTAAACTCTGAATTTGAGGATGTACAAGAACAGGTAAGAGGTCGTATTTAATTTTTAATTGTTCATCTCTTCCATGAAACTTTTGTAAAATATAAAGTAGAAAATGAACGACAGTGGACAATTTTTTGGTTTTTATTGAGTTTTTACATGTGAGATGAGTTTATTTTCTTTTCTGTGATGATTTCCCAATTTAAATTCTTCTTGCAACAAATGTTGTGAATTTTAAAATAAAGTAGATCAGTCTCTTATCACACTTGAATTAGATACTTTAACATGACATCTCATGCGCACACAAACTATAAGCAGATGAGGAGGAAATATCAATACAGTTGCAAGTTGTAAAAATTTGTCACTTTTGAAGTAAGCCTTTAAATTCTTAGCTAAATTGATGCTTTAGCTGGAGTAGAGATCTGTAAAAGTTGAACATTCTTGATAGGTTACTCAGGTAAACTGGAAGATTTGAACAGGTTTGGAGGAATGCTTCTCCTGCTTCGAGGTATAGCTGTTTTACTTTCTGTGTAGTTGTCTCGCAGCTAGTTTGATTGCTTTTCAGATGGTATTCGTTCCGGTGTTATTCATCACAAAAGTACCTAACTTTTCAAAGCTGGTAATAAAACCATGACCACTTTACTCTTGTGACCTGTTACAAGTCTACTTCCAAATTAAGTAGGTCATTAGTTAGGCAACCACTGATCCTGTTTTGGGATATTTTTCACATTTGAGAAGACCAAGGTCTTTGACTTTGAAATGAGGAACTATTATAATATAATGAAAATCTGAGATTAATTTCATATTTGTCTCACATATATTAAACTTCAACATTTCTGTTGTCTGTGGTGAAGCAAAAAGACAAATTGGCTTTTTCCAAAAAAAAAGTCATTGTGGATATGAACCATTAACTCTATTTTTCACTCTACAGTTGTTTGCAGAACTGCTGAATTTCTCAGCACTTTTTTATTTTAAAAGCTGCTATGTCCGTTTTAAAAATGCAGCTTTAAAATTTGTAATATCTTCATGCCTGTGCTCGGCATAACAAACCTTTTTACATCTTTGTACCATAAAAACCGAGGTTTGCTTTTTCATTGCCAATATTCTTATCTCACTGGAGAAAAGGATTGCTAGAGGAATGTTCATTTTGTTGTGAAGAGATGTGGATCTTTTTTATTCATGTGGACTCCTATAAATAGATCGTGAACACTTTGCTTACGAAAAGGCACTGATTGCAACAGCAACAATATTGTACTTGCAAGGAGCAGGGAGCTTATGTGGAACTCTACAATCTGATGGACCTTCAGATAGGGGATTTGGCGCAGTTTGTAGGAGAGTAAGATTATTGCATTTTTTTACAAATTTCAGAGAGATTTTGATACATGTCTGAGAAGCAACAGCCCCTTGCTCTCTTTTTCCTTCTTTGCAACACTGTTTAGCCATGTTTGTGAGGTGAAAACCCACTGGAAGTCACCTTTACCACTTGGAGAGAATTCTGGAGTGGACTTATTGGATCATTTCCCAACATCCCAGCTACTAGGGCTATCAATTTTGTATGCAGAAAGCATCATTGTGGGCCAGTCTTTGACCTTTTCTTTTGTGCTTTTCAGTGTCATATGGCCAAATTACGTGAAAGTTAACACTCTACAGATTTCATTCACTTTAGACATGTGTGTATGCATATTTGGTTTGAAAAGGTAGATATATATGTATATATTTGTATAATTCAAACTTTGTCGGCAATAGAGTCATAGAGGTGTACAGCATGGAAACAGACCTTTCAGTCCATCTTGTCCCTGCCAACCAGATATCCTAAACTAATCTAGTCCCATTTGCCAGCACTTCTCCCATATCCCTATAAACCCTTCTTATTCATATATACATCCAGATGTCTTTTGAATGTTGTAATTGTATCAACCTCTACCACCTCCTCTGGCAGCTCATTCCATACATGCACAACCTCTTCATGAAATAGTTACCCCTCAGGTCCCTTTTAAATCTTTCCTGACTCACCCTAAACCTACGCCCTCTAGTTCTGGGCTCCCCCACCCCAGGGAAAAGACTTTGTCTATTTATCCTATCCATGTTCTTCAGGAATTTATAAACCTCTATAAGATCACCCCTCAGCCTCTGACACCTCAGGGAAAACAGCCCCAGGCTACTCAGCCTCTCCCTATAGCCCAAACCCGCCAATCCTGGCAGCATCCTTGGAAATCTTTTCTGAACTCTTTCAAGTTTCACAACATCCTTCCAATAAGAGGGAGACCAGAATTGCACACACTATTTCAAAAGTGGCTTAACCAATGTCGTGTACAGCTGCAACATGACCTCCCAACTCCTATACTTAATGCTCTGACCAATAAAGGAAACCATATCAAATGCCGCCTTCACTATCTCTTCTACCTGCAACTCCACTTGCAAAGAAGTTTTTGCATTTTTGAGCTAGTTTATTTTTGGTGGTAAACAGTTGTTCATTGTTGATTTAACGAAACCTGGCTAACTTGATCTTAGTACTGAACAAACAGTTCTTTGTTTGTGGATGTGGGTATTGCTGTATAGATCAGTATTTATTGCTCATCCTTAATTACCCTAGTGGGCTGCCTTCTTGAATTGCTTTAGACTTTGTGGATGTGGGGACATCCACAATGCGTTAAGAACGGTCATTCCACGATTTTGACCCAGTGACCGTGAAGAAACAATGATATGGTTTTAAGTCCAGATGATGCGTGGCTTGAAATGGAATTTGAGGTGGTGGTGTCCTTCTAAGAGATGACGGATTTGGAAGGTGCTGTTGAAGGAGTTTTGTTGAGTTACTGCAGTGCACCTTGTAGATGGTACATACTGCTACTGCTTTGTGCCGATGGTGAAAGAAGTGAATGATGGTGGTTGATGTGCTGTTAGTCAAGTTTGTCCTGGTTTGATGTTGAGCTTTTTGAGTGTTGTTGGAGTTACACTAATCCATACAAGTGGACTTGACTTTGATTTGTGTACTGCTGATGATGTGTAGGCACTAAGGAGACCCAGTGGTGACCTATTCACGACAAAATTCCCAACCACTTGTTAACCCAAGCCTGGATGGTATGACAGATATTTCTGTTCAGGTCCATGGTATACATGGACTTCAGTAAAGTCTTTGATAAGGTTCCACATGGTAGGCTGTTGAAGAAATTGCAGAGGCATGGGATTTACAGTAATTTAGCAGTTTGGAAAGAAGGCAGAGTAGTGGTTGATTGAAAATGTTCAGCTTGGAGTCCAGTTACTAGTGGTGTGCCATAAGGATCTGTTTTGGAACCACTGCTATTTGTCATTTTTATAAATTACTTAGACACAGGCATAGGTGGATGGATTAGTAAATTTGCAGATGACACTAAAGTCGGTGGAGTGGTGGACAGTTTGGAAGAATGTTACAGGGGGACTTGGATAAACTACAGAATTGGGCTGAGAGGTTGCAAATAGAGTTCAATACAGCTAAATGTGAGGTGATGTCCTTTGGGAAGAATAACAGGGAGGCAGAGTACTGAGTCAATGGAAAGATTGTTGGTAGTATGGATGTGCAGAGGGATCTTGGAGTCCATGTACATAGATCCCTGAAAGCTGCCACCCAGGTTGATAGTGCTGTGAAGAAGACATACGGTGTGTTAGGTTTCATTGGTAGAGGGATTGAGTTCCAGAGCCACAATATCATGCTGCAACTATACAAAACACTAGTGAGGCCGCACTTGGAATATTGTGTACAGTTCTGGTTGCCATATTTCAGGAAGGATGTGGAAGCATTGGAAAAGGTACAGAGGAGATTTACCAGGATGTTGCCTGGTCTGGAGAGAAGGTCTTATGGGGAAAGGCTGAGAGACTTAGGTCTGTTCTCATTGGAAAGAAGAAGGCTAAGAGGGGACTTGATAGAGACATAAAAGATGATCAGAGGATTAGATAGGGTAGACAGTGAAAGTCTTTTTCCTAGGATGATTATGTCAGCTTGTACAAGAGGGCATAACTACAAATTGAGGGTTGATAGATTTAAGACAGATGTCAGAGGCAGGTTCTTTACTCAGAGAGTGGTAAGGGCGAAGAATGCCCTACCTGCCAATGTAGTTAACTCAGCCACATTAGGGAGATTTAAACAATCCTTGGATAAGCACATGGATGATGATGGAACCAAAAGAGAAAATGCTGGAAAATCTCAGCAGGTCTGGCAGCATCGGTAAGGAGAGAAAAGAACTGACGTTTCGACTCTAACTGACCCTTTGTCAAAGCTCGTGGTATACATGGACTACATGGATGATGATGGGATAGTATAGGGGGATGAACTGAGAATATTCACAGTTCGGAGCAACATCAAGGGCCGAAGGGCCTGTTCTGCATTGTATTTTTCTATGTTCTATGAAATGTTTCAATATTTGAGGAGTAAGGAATGATACTGAACATTGATGCAATCATCAAAGAACATCCCCACTTTTGACCTTTATGATGGAGAGAAAGTCATTGAAGGAGCTGAAGATGGTCAGGCCTAGGACATTACCTCCAGAACCTCTGCAGAGATGCCCTTGGATGAAATAATTGACCTCCAACAAAGACAACAATCTTCCTTTGTGCCAGGTATGATTCTAAACAGTGGAATTTTCTCCCAGATTCCCATTGACACCAGTTTTGTTGGCTCATCCATATTAGAATTAAAATTAGAATCCATACAGTGTGGAAGCAGGCCATTTGGCCCAAGTACACACTGACCCTCTGAAGAGTATCCCACCCAGACCCATTCCCTGCCCTATTACTCTACATTTCCCCTGACTAATGCGTCTAACCTACACATCCCTAAATGCTATGAGCAATTTAGCATGGCCAATTCACCTAACCTGCACATCTTTGGACTGTGGGAAGAAATGGGAGCACCCGGAGGAAACCCACACAGACATTATAAAACAAGTCAAGTGGAGTTGCAGTGTGTTCCAATGGAAGTGGTCACCCTCACCAGTCTGGCTGAGCTTGGGGGACACCACTTGAGTGAAGGCAATTGCATAGCTTTACTCAGGACACATCCTGACAGAGGGACTCTTTTTATTAGCCATACCATAACCCCCAAACAAAGTCAAGCCTTGGCCAAACAGTTAAAATTTTCTTCAGGATCTGGGGCGTCAATCCATTGTAGTTGCTGCCAGTATATGGACCTGTGACAGCAAAGCAGTCCTACTAGACCTAAATTGACTAAGAGAACTCATGGCCCCTGTCCAGGAGAGTGCATACCTTGGATTTGCATAATCATCTGAGATAGACAAGTCTCTAATCTTGCTGAGAAATTATTGTAAGTCTGTTACCTACATGTACTTCTCTCTCCATTGACTTAATTCCATCTGAACTTAGTAAGTGTGCTCAATGTGGAGCAGCTCTGTGTCACCATTATAAGGTTTATTCAAGATCCTAAACACTGCAATAGACACAGTCCAGTTAGAAAAGTAAGGAAGATTTAACTTCCAAGAAGGTTTGGATAGCTTCTTCCAGAGACTAGGAAAAATCACAGACAAATCCTAAAGAAAAGGATGATCTTACCACAGATGATCAACAGGACCTATTAACTTCATATGGTACAAACACTCTAAATATACACGTGACAAGTAAACGCAAAAAGTAAGCACAATATTAAATATGAAGAATCCATCTCGGAGCTATGGACCAAAAGCAATACCTTCTCTGAATTGCTTCCTGTGAAATAATGTATTTCCTTTTAATAAGGGGAGCAAAACTGCACCATCACCTTTACAGTGTAAGACTTCCTACTCTTGTACTCCAGATACAGCTTCAGGAAATGACTAATTAAGCATAACTTCTGGACCAATCCAACAAAATGGTGCAGGGCCATGGATCCATTTTAAATGTATTCTAACAAATCCTAGCTGGGAAATCCATCCCACATCCACTGTTGATGTGACATAAGGACAGGGACAGGTCATTCATCCAGTTAAGCCTGCACCACCATTCAATGATTGAACACATCAATGCCTTTTACCCACCCCACCTCTATACACCATTGGTAATCAAAAATCTATAAGTCTTGACTTAACTATTCTTAAAAACTGAACATTGACAGCCCTGTGGGATAGAGAGTTCCAATGGTTCACAAGCCTCTGAGCAAACAAAAAGTCCACTCATCTTGGACCTAAGTGTCATTGTTTTTAAATTGTGCCCCTTTGCTTTTGACTCTCTGCATCAATTCTGTCTATCCCTTTTAACTATTTTGTAAGTTTCAATGAGATTATCCCTGATCTTTCAAAACTCAAGTGAAAACAGGCCCAGTTTCCCCAATGTCTCATAGTCTCTTAGAATTAAGGGATTTAATGCCAATTTAAGACTAAGATCAAGAGGAATTTCTTCTCTGAGGATAGAGAGATTTTAGAACTTCTTGCCACAGAGTCCTTGAGTATAGGAGTCCTATTTTGCCAGCAATAAGTCTGATGAACATTTGTTGTACTCCTGCTATGACTGTAATATCATTTGTGAGGTAAGAAGGCCAAAATTGCAATCAGCATTCCAGGTTTAGAGCAACCATACGATTGAAGCAAGACTTCACAACTCTTGTACTCAAATTCTCTTGTGATGAAGATTAACGTTCCATTAGTTTCCTAATAGCCTATTGTACCTACATGTTAGCCTTCAGAAACTTCTCTGGAAGGACATGTGGGTCTTTGTGTACCTATACATTTTACAACATCTTTCCATTTAATAAATACTCTGCACATCTGTTTCTCCTCTCAAAGTGGATAACCTCACATTTTTCCATATTATACTCAATCTCTCATGTATAATGGTGATGTATTGGACATCCATGAAGGGATTTGGCTATCTTTGTACACCAATTAATAAATATGCACAGGAAGGTGCAGCAAGAAATTAGGAAGTGAAGAGGATTTTATTCTGCAGTAGGCAATTACTACGCTGCAGTCAGAACTAAGAACGTATAAACTTGTTGATACAACCCAACAGAGAGGATTTTATCTCTGTGCTGTGCCCTTGTAAAAATTCAATCAAATCTGAATAAACCCATTAGCACTGACTGAACACTCACCATATCACATGATTCACCTCTTAAAGAGCCACTGACCCCACTTGACATACACCAGCAACAATAACAGACTTGAATTCAAAATTAGTGATATCTTACTGAAGTCAAGTAGGGCTACATTGAAACCACACCTGGAGTAATGTTTGCAGTTTTAGGTTTGCTTCCTAAGAGAGGATATACCTGCCATTGAGCAAGTGCAGCAAAGGTACACTAGGCTGATACTGGGGATGGCAGGACTGTCGTGTGAGGGGTGATTTGTTTGACTGAACCTGTATTCTCTAGAGTTTAGAAGGATGAGAAGGGATCTGATTGGAACGTATAAAATCTTAACAGGGCTGAACTTAAAGAACCATTGATCCCCATAGGAATAATATGGGAAGTGACCTATTTATGTTTTGCAGATAACCTTACTGTATTGCGTTAAAAATCACACAACACCAGGTTATAGTCCAACAGGTTTAATTGGAAGCACACTAGCTTTCGGAACGATGCTCCTTCAGGTGATTGTCACCTGTATTGTACTGTATTGCTGTTGACTATTTTATAGTGGTTTGAAGTACAAGATATTATGTACTACTATTGTTATGGACCAGGCCATACAATCTTAAAATATTTTAAGAAAGTAGCCTAACTTTTATGTAGTTGTTTTTAAGGAGGTGTAAGTGGATATTCCAGGAGTGATGCAGCTGACGCAACCACTTAGTTTTAAATAAAACAGAATTTATTTGCAAGATTACTGAATGAAACACAAACAAAAGAAACCAGAATATAGAACAACTTAACTATTAAAAAACCCAGTTGACTCTCTTGCAACTTAATGATGCTGTTTCAAATACTTGCAAATTCCCATAAACACCCCCTTGGCAAAAAAGGTAAATTCAAACACAGGTTCTTACAGAAGAAATGTCAGAGAAAGAGAGAGAGAGAGAGGATCAGCATGAAACAGTTTCCTGGACCAGCAGCCTAAAAAACGACAACTGACCGCTTGCTAAAACCAAACCAACCCCAGAGATAGCTGAGCTGGGAGAACTGGCCACTCCCCTTTCATTGTACAAGTGTTGTTTTGTTTAAATTTGAAAACCTTTTGCCTGAGGCAGTATCTGCTAGCTATAATCAAATTGGTCCTGAAACCCATCCAAACCAGATACAGAACTTCTGCGTTTACGATCCCTCTCAAAAAAGAAACCAAGGACAGAATAACCTTGTCAAATGAGCAGCATCGTTACACTGTCATAGCCACATTGTCAAGGTCTTCAAGAAATGTTCACTGTGAGATCCCGCATGCTTCTATCTGATAATAGACCACATTTTGCTGACTTGTCTTTCAGCCAATTCGCAGTCACTTTCAGATTTTAAAATATGAACAGTTCATGAAATATCCACAGTCAGATAGAGAATCTGGTATATACAGATGGACAGCATTATTTAGCAACATCTATTACCAATCCATCCCGATCCACCAGACCACACCTGGAATATTGTGTGCAGTTTTTGTCCTATATGAGAAAGGATGATCTTTCTATACAGGGAATGGCAGCAAAGGTTTACCAAAATAATTTCTGGGACGGATGGCTTATGAGGAGAGAGTGAGTCAGTTCGGATTGTATTTATTGAAGTTTAGAAGAATGAGGGGAATCTCATAGAAACAAATATGCTTATGGTCAGGTGGCAGTACACACTTTTCACTGTATTTTTATATTGAATATATGTGATAATAAAGGATATTCTATTTAATTTTAACAAGATGAGACCGGTTCAGTGCAGGAAGGGTGTTCCTGATTAACCTGTTAGGATAGAGATGAGGAAAAAATTCTTCACCCAGAGAGTTGTGAGCCTATGGAATTCACTGGCACAGAAGGTGGTTGAGGCCAAAACATTGTGTTTTCAAGAAGGAGGTAGACATAACTGTTGTGACTAAAGGGATCAAGGAATATGGAAGGAGGGCTGGATTAGAGTATTGAATTTTGAGGCGCATGATCATATTGAATGGTGGTGGGGATGAACAGCCAACTTCTGCTCCTATATTCTGTTTCAATCCATTGAAATTTATTGCAGTCAGATTTACTGATGGTTAGAAAAATGAAGGTACAATTCCCTAGTTAACCAAGGGACAGAGTGATTTCACATTTGAGTCTATAAAAATGTTTCTAACAAGGAGCTGTCTTATCAATAGTGCAATGGTTACCACAGCTAGATCAAAGGCAACATATATGAATAAATCTGGGTCCACTACGTACATGACACATTTGTCATCACAAAATGAAACAAGATAGAAGAGACATTTAACATCATCAACAACACCCTCACAGGCATAAAGTTCACCAAGGAGGAAGAAACCGACAACAAACTCGCATTTTTGGACGTCACAGTCGAAAGAAAGGACAACGGAGAACTACAAACCTGCGTATACAGAAAACCGACAAACACTGACCAAATACTTAACTACATCAGCAACCATCCCAACACACACAAATGAAGCTGTATCAGAACACTATTCCAACGAGCCACACATACTGCAGCACAGACGAACTACGTAAAACAGAGGAGAACCACCTATACAACGTATTCAAGAAGAACAGATACTCAAAAAATATAGTGCGCAGATTCCTTAGGAACAAACCACAACAAGCAGACCAAACACAGCCAGAAACCCTAACCACCTTGCCATACATCAAAGAAGTTTCAGAAATGACAGCCAGACTACTAAGACCCCTCGGAATCCTAGTAGCACACAAACCCACCAACACTCTCAAACAAAAACTAACAAACTTAAAAGACCCAGTACATCCCATGGACAAAACCAACATCATCTACAAAATTCCATGCAAGGACTGCCACAGACACTACATAGGACAAACTGGAAGAAAGTTAGCCACCAGGATACATGAACACCAGCTAGCCACAAAAAGACACGACCCTCTCTCCCTTGTAGCCCTACACACGGATGAAAAAAGCCACCATTTCGACTGGGACAACACATCTATCCTGGGACAGGCTAAGCAAAGGCATGCCAGAGAATTCCTAGAGGCCTGGCACTCCAACCACAGCGCCATAAACAAACACACAGATCTAGATACCATCTATCAACCCCTCAGAAAACGAACAGGAAATGACATCACCACAAACCCCAGGAACCCCATCCAGGAGAAAGATATAAACAGAAAGCAGGAGACAACAGCTTTGCTTCACTTGGAGGTCGCCACTAATGATGTTACCTAGTCAGGTAACGAAACGTCTGGATATCAAACCTACAGCTCAGCGAGCAAACCTACACCCTATATATGAATAAAGGACTTGAACAGGAAGGGTACTGTTGTTCAACACTTAGCAGACCGCCAACAATTCCACGTTGTCTGTACAGCAGAGTTGTACGGAAGAACTGTCGGAGCATTGTCTCACTGTACAAGCATTGCCCGTTAATATTTCACTGGGGTGAACTCAATGAAGAATGTGAAGACAATAATGGTTTACAGACTCGAGATAATGTTTGCCGTCAAGGCCAAGAATCATCAAGCCAAAAATCCTGCTAATCCTCCAACTGTGAAATTAGTGCATTTGGAAGAAAGCTCAAACGACCAGTTCACTTAGTCATAACAGCATGAAGGAGGTCCTTCGGTCCAACCAGTACATGATGACCATGTTCCCAAACTAAACATGGCCCACCTGCCTGCACTTGGCCCATATCCCTCCAAACATTTCTTATGTATGTACTTTTATCCAAATGTCTTTTCAATGTTGTAACTGAACCCGCATCCACCGCTTCTTTGGGAAGTTAATTCTACACATGAACCACTCTTTGTATAAAATGAAATTAACTGTCTCCATGTCTTTTTAAAAATCTTCCTTCTCTCACCTTAAAAATGTATCCCCTAGTCTTGAAATCCCTTACCCTAGTGAAAAGACATCTGCCATTCACCTTGTATATGCCCCTTATGATTTTGTAAACCTCTTAGGTTTACAAAACCCTCAACCTCCGACACTCCTGTGAAAAATGTCCCTGCCTATCCAGCCTCCCCTTATAACTCAAATCCTTCATTTCTAGCAACATTCTAGTAAATCTCTCCTCAAACCCTCTTCGGCTTAATAATATCCTTCCTATAACAGGGTGACCAGAATTGGACACAGTACTCTAGCAGAGGCCTCACTAATCCCATGTCCAACCTCAACATGACATCCCACTCCTATACTCAAAGGTCTGAGCAAGAAGGCAAGCATGCTAAACTCTTTCTTAACAACGTATCTATGTGTGATGCAAACTTCTACGAATTATGTCCCTGAACCTATTGGTCTCCCTGTTCTACAACCCTACTGAAGGCCCTACTTTTAATTGTTTAAATCTTGCCTTTGTTTTGCCAAAATGTAATACCTCACATTTATTCAAATTAAACTCCATCTGAATTTGGGAAATCAGAAACGAAGGGAGAAGAGAGGGTGGTGCTAAATGTTGCATTGCTTTTTATCATTGGTTAACCAGCGGGGTGGGGGTGGATGGAGGTGTAGCTTGCAGGGAAATATTGTAGTAGATGACAGATATAAAATAATCAGATCAGATAAACTGAAATTCTGCCAATCATGTATAGCATTTATAGACTTTTGTAATTAGAAACTGTCATGTTGTCTTCTCCTGTTGTCACCAGTATAATGCAACATGTGAACAGTTATTTAAGTGTGAAAAACCCTACCTGTGTAACATTCCCAGATCATAGTCATAGAGATGTACAGCATGGAAACAGACCCTTTGGTCTAACCCATCCATGCCGACCAGATATCCCAACCCAATCTGGTCCCACCTGCCAGCACCCAGCCCATATCCCTCCAAACCCTTCCTATTCATATACCCATCCAAATGCCTCTTAACTGTTGCAATTGTACCAGCCTCCACCACATCCTCTGGCAGCTTATTCCATACACGTACCACCCTCTGCGTGAAAA
>NC_057738.1:47954289-48001414 GCF_004010195.1 Chiloscyllium plagiosum
AGTCTTGCTAAGATTTACTTTCCCAAAATGCAGCACCTCGCATTTATCTGAATTAAATTCCATCTGCCACTTCTCAGCCCATTGGCCCATCTGGTCCAGATCCTGTTGGTAATCTGAGGTAACCCTCTTAGCTGTCCACTACACCCACCAGATCATCAAAATTATTTTATGGTCTGGCCAGGACTCAGTAACTTTGATTTTTAAGAGATTAAATCTACCAGATTCCATAACTTTGAGCAAACAACAACAAACTTTTACATTACAATGTTAGGACAGTAAAAATCTATAACATATTTAGAACTTATTTCTGACACAGAGTTAGCATGTGGTAATTATAGGTAATTGACCATGATCAGTCACCCTATAGTGTGCATGTAACACAGATCTTTAAGATTTCTCAACAATCTCCACATCCCTCCTCCCACATTAATGACATAATGAGTCATCAAATCTCGTTAAATTTCACAAGGTATTACAATTCTTCATGTTTTCCAACCTGGTTTTTAAGCTCCCCCTCAAAAATCAGTCCATAATGTATGTTTCGTTAACTGCTTTCATTCTGGTCCATCAACTCCCTGTCTTAGGTCTACAGTCCCCTGGATTCTGAAGCTGCAGTCTTACTACAAGCTTAACTTGGGTCTTCACTGATAGCTACCCAAATCAAACCAGTCCTGTCCTTTTTTCTTTCTCCTCATTTCAATCTTGTTCAGTTGCATCAGCCAAATATTCATGCAGGATTTTTAGCCCTCACCTTTTTCTTATGTGCACTGAAGTATTAATGCTTACCAACTTCTTTCAAGCCTCTTGGGCATTCTCTAAATAGAACAATCCTCCTACTTCCTGAGTCCTGATTCCAGCACTTAAATGCTTACTAAGTGGTAAGACTACCCTCAATCCGAACGGCGCAAAGCTATCCTGCTGCTTTTGATTCCTCACTGACCCCCCTACTAGTTCAGCTGCTTTTGCAGTCTTCCCTGCCTTCCTTTACTGACCAAGTTGACTGCAGTAATTGTTGAATTGTCCTGCATGACCTACACAATAAACCTGCAATAAACCTGTCCTCTGTTGCTGGGTAGAAACATATATTGCCACATAGAAATTCTCAGAGCTGAGTGTGCTCTGAAACTCGCAGTTACTGGCTTCTGAGCACAAAATCCTTAAAAAGGAGGATTTGTCTCACTTGACTTGTGCCTCTTCTGCTGAAAATTATTTGTGGTACATCAACTACACCTTATAATTACTATTATAACAGCTGTTTTTGAAAAAGATTGATTGAAAATTTTGTTTTAAATTTTTCTTAGCCTCTGCCTGAAGGATAACATCACTTGCTTCTCTAGTCTTTTTACCTAATTGAAATCATTCATCTCTGTTGCCATTCTATAAAAGTCTAACAGTACTCTTTCTTAAGCAAGACAATGTATTTCCTAAAATTGTGATCTTGTGCTGAAGGAATAAACTGATTTCGGCATTCTCTTTAGCCTCTGTATCTTTTGTTGGAAAGAATAAGTCAATAATGGTTTAGTTGCTACAATTTTATTGGATGTGAGTTAATTTGAAATAAGTGTCTGTGCTTTAAAGTTTAAAATGTTTTTTCTAGGCTGTATGGGCTTTGGGAAACATTGCAGGTGATAGTGCAGTATGCAGGGATTTTGTCCTCCACTGTGCGATTCTTCCACCATTGTTACAGTAAGTCTGTGAATTTTCAGAGATATTCATAATTGTATTAAAGTGTACATCATGAGCATTGAAAGAGGAGAAGAAAGGTTTGGATTTGCTTAGGCTGATAAATCTTTTTATGGAATCTATTCCACTGAAATAAATATTGCCATTTTAGTAGTTTGGGTGCACAATAACTCTGGCATGTAGAATAATGATTATGGATCAATATCAGTTGTACTTTGACAAATTATGGTTAGATACAAATACTTAACATATATTCTTAATTGTCCCCTCCCTCAAATGCTATTGTATGTTAAACTATTAATATTAATGGATAAACAGCTGTTATAATTTTTTAAGCATATGCATTGTTAAATTGGAAAAGTTGTTTGAGTTAGAACTATACGTATGACTTGGTCTAGAGCACACTATTTACTTGTTATCTGATTATATATTGAATTGGATTCAAGCATTCATCTGGTATTTTGTTTTAGATTTGTGCTTTTCCTGTAGGTTATTAACAAAGCCTAATAGGCTCACAATGACAAGAAATGCTGTATGGGCACTGTCCAACTTATGTAGAGGCAAAAATCCGCCTCCTGATTTTGAGAAGGTAACTGTCTTCTGTTATGTTGTCTGTTACACTTGTGTTAAGTATATATCACTGTGATCTTTAGCCTCAATTAGTTGTAATGTTTCTGTTTTTCACATATTGATTTTTCTGTACAAAAATGCTATGCTATGAGGTGGATAGGTTGAAATCAATAAGTTTAGATGTTCATCTTTAATTTGCGGATCTCTACCTTTTCTTATTTACAGGTATCCCCCTGTTTACCTGTGTTGTCCAGGCTACTGTTCAGCAGTGATCCTGACTTGCTTGCTGATGCTTGCTGGGCATTATCTTACCTGTCAGATGGACCCAATGAAAAAATTCAGGCTGTTATTGACTCTGGGGTTTGTAGGCGATTAGTGGAACTCTTAATGTAAGTATATTTTGATATGGAGGTGGTCATCTTTGTTTCTTATTTGTTTTGGATTTGAGAGATATACCGAGAGGTTGATTCAACCCTTTATAAGCATTTTTGAAAGTTTGAGGTTTTTGACCAGGTGAGATGAGATGATTTGGCTCCTGCTTTTATCTCCTTTTTGTTTTTTTTTAAGCATGTAGCTATCACACTTCAAGATTTAGTTAAAAATGTAGTTAACAAGATGAAAATGAACAAGACAGTTACAAAGATTTTCTTGCGTGAAAGAAAGAGGAATTTCATTATCTACTAGCTCCAAGAAAAATAATAAAAATATAACAAAGTCTACGCAATCTGAAAATCCTTGGAGTCTTTGTGGTGTTAGTTTATTTTAACCTCAGAGCACATTAGTTTAATCATTGATTGGTATCCTCAGCAGTGGGTGTAGTTTGTAGACATCCATGAGTTTTCAGTGTACAGTTGTTTCCCAATTTGTTTTTTCAACAGGCACCATCTTTTGAGATGATGAGCAACAGGGAAGAGAACATTTCCTTGCCCTTACCAAATCAAATTTTTTTCTCTCTTTTTAAAAAATTCCATTCAAGAGATTTAGGTATTGCTGGCTGGGCAATCATTTATTGTCCATCCCTAGTTCCCTGCAGAATGTGATAAGCTGCCATCTTGAACTGCTGCAGTCAATTTGGTGTAGGTATATGCACAATGCTGTTAGGAAGGGAGCTCCAGGATTTTGATCCAGTGATACTGAAGGAGCAACAATATATTTCCAAGTCAGGATGGTGAGTAGTTTGGCAAGCAATTTGAAGGTGGTGGTGTTCCCATATATCTAATGCTCTTGTGCTTCTAAATGGAAATAGTCATATCTTTGAAAATGTTATGCAAGGACCCTTAAAGAATTTCTGCAGTGCTTCTTATAGGTGATACATTCTGTTCCTGCTGAGTGTTGGTAGTGGAGGGAGTGCATATTTGTAGATGTAGTCCCAATCAAATGATCTGCTTTATCCTTGATGGTAATAAACTACACTATCCCGACAGCACTCACGAAGTTTTACTGTTGAAAAACAACTGTTGAAATATAGTTCAGTGTGTATTCCGGAGTCTGGCTCCATTGTTTCAAGCTGACTAACTGTTAGGTGAATCTTTCATTCTGCTAATATATGAAATAACCATACAATTGTATATTAAACCAAGCAATACAGATGTGATTTCTTGAAGCCTGATTCAGTTGCTTTATTTTTGATGTCTTTTGATAAAATGTTAACTTCAGTCCAGATAATTAAAAATCACACAACACCAGGCTAAAGGCCAACAGGTTCATTTGGAAGCACTAGCTTTTATCAGGTGGTTGTGAAGGAGCAGTGCTCTGAAAGCTAGTGCTTCCAAATGAGCCTGTTGGACTATAACCTGGTGTTGTGTGATTTTTAACTAGAAATTGATGGCTTCAATTTGCCACCATTTGTGACAACAATAGGCTAGCCAAAGGTTTGAATTTGAATGTCAATTATTAGACTAAATTAGAAGTTTACAAGGAAAAAAAACATCATTGTCACTGTACGTAACTGTTTTCCTGACCATTTTCATCAATGTATAGTTGCAAAACAGATTCTATTTCTAACATGTTGATTTGTAGAGGTATATTGTCTATTTTTCTGTATTTAATCTATAAGTGTCGTGTCCTCTCTATGCATAGGTGGTCAAGAGATGGTTTGCTTTATTGCTGCCAGTTTTGATGAGGTATAGATCAAGGATGGTTTCTGATGAAGCACCTTCCTTCTCCTCAACATCTTCCTTAGTGATACAGAACTTGGCAATTTTCCCACTTTTGAATTGACCTGTAGCTTGGTGTTGGAACACTAAACTGCTGTGCTGAACTCCCATTACTGTGGACATTTTTTAAACAATTATTCTAAGGAGTATTTCTGAACAAAGCGTGTTAAATCACAGAGAACAATTTTATGTAAAATAACTATTAAAGGTGATATGTTGGAGGTATAATTTCTGATCAGTTGTTTTGTCGATTTCTTCATAGGCATAATGATTATAAAGTTGCATCACCAGCATTAAGAGCTGTGGGTAACATAGTTACAGGTGATGATGTCCAGACGCAGGTAAGTGCAGCAATGAGTTGTGGATCTGGAGTCAGTAGTAAATCAGTTATTTTCTCTGTTGGCTTTAGTTTAAATTAATTGGCATTTTTCAGTTTACCTAATGTGAATGAAACGCTGAGGAAGCAAACATGTTGTAATGAAGTTGTTCTACCGAAGCTTTAGATTGCAGAACCTTTCCCCCCTTCAATTATTTTAAGTTAATTATTTTAAAACAAAATAATTTACTTCAAATTCACTGAACTTTATTGCAAAATATTGTTTAAAATCTTAATTTTTGTCTTTTATCCAGGTCATATTAAATTGTTCAGCCTTGCCATGTCTTCTACATTTATTAAGTAGTCCTAAAGAATCCATAAGGAAGGAGGCCTGTTGGACTATTTCAAACATTACAGCTGGAAATAGAGCACAGATTCAGGTATAGTAAAACTAGTTTCCACTTGGAATTAAAATATATAATTAAAGACTGTGTTCAACATCTGTTTGAAGTAGTTAATTTAAATGTTGCATATTACTTGAAGCTGCCATGCAGCGCTTTGCCAAGTGGCAGGAACATTTTGATTGATCAAAAACATTTAGCGCACACTTACTGTCAGTGAATTTTAAATTCTGATGAGGGTGCAGTTTGTTTCAAACAAAAAAATCAGATGTTTCCAAAATCCTATTACAAACTTTCCTACTTCAGTGCATTTCTCAGTAATATGCTAGTAAAGAACATCATGTAGTCTACATTTCACAGAAGCTGAAAAGGTTCCATGTGTGTAATATTGTGGAATTGCTAAGTAGAGCCATTCAGAAAAAACATTGCATTTAATACCTACTTACTTCTGAATTTTTAGGTTTCTACCATGTTACAGTGTTCTAATTAAGTTCCTGTTTGTCTTGTCCAGAGATGGCATTGTTGATATAGGGACTTTAAAGAACACTTTTTCAAAATTACCAGATAGTATTGTGATAGTGTCAGCTCTGGATCAAAGGTAGACCTGAATCTACAAGTTGTCATTTTGTAGATTCAGATCCCACTCTAGCACTGTGAGCACAAGAATCAAAGCTGGCATTCACCTTCAGTGCTGAGAATGTGTTGCAATGCCAGAAGTCTCATCTTTTTGATGAGGCATTCTGCTGAGGCCCTGTCTGCCCCTCAGGTGGACATAAATGTTACCATCTCTCACTTTGGAAGAAGAATAGGGAGGTTGTGTCCATTGTCAGCAAAGATGCCCCAGAGCTTACAACTGCTTGCCATTTCAACACTCATCCGGCTTAGTGGCTCAGTGGTTAGCGCTGCTGCCTCACAGCGCCAGGGACCTAGGTTCAGTTCCACCCTCAGGCAATTGTGTGGTGTTTGCGTATTCTCTCCTGTCTGCATAAGTTTCCTCCAGGTGCTCCGGTTTCCTCCCACAATCCAAAGATGTGTAAGTTAGATGGATTTACCATACTAAATTAGCCATAATGTCCATGAATGTGCAGGTGAGGTGAATTAGCCATGGGAATTGCACGGTTACAAGGATAGAATAGGGGGTGGGTCTGGGTGGGATGCTCTTCAGAGGACTTGATGAGCCAAATGGCCTGCTTCTACACTGTAGGGATTTATGATTCTATTCTGTGTTCCCTGGCCAATATTTCTGTCTCGGGCCTGCAGCAATGCTCTAACGAGGCTCAGCACAAACTGGAAGAGCAGCATCTTGTTTTCTGCTTGGAGCTCGCAATTCTTAGGGCTCCACATTGAGTTCAATAGTTATAGAGCCTGAACACCACTACCACCTATGTTATTTTTATCTGCTTCCACACTCCAGGTCCTATCATGATGCAGCTCACTCCAGTTACATGCTCCGCCCCCACTCCCAGCTTCACACCTATATCAGGTCCTAGATCCCAGTCCTGCTGGGATTTTCACTTTTTCCCCCCCCAGACCTCCCCCTCACTGAGGACGAATGATGAGTCCTCAGCAAAGGCCTTAGCTTCATCCCCCTCCCTCCACACATCAACGAATTCAATATGCGTCATGACGTCAAACACTTCTTCCACCACCTCCACCTCCGAGCTTACTTTTTTAATCACGACTCCCGCCCACCTTCCAAGGAGCTCTTCACTCACCTCCAACACACTTTATTCACCTGGACATCCTGTGCTGGCCTATTACCCACCCTCGATCTCTTCATTTCCAAATGCTGCCAAGACATTAACTGCCTCAACCTGTCTACTGCCCTCCCCCGCTCCAACCTCTCATCCTCACAACGCGCAGCCCTCCACTCTCTCCGCTCCAATTCCAACCTCACCATCAAACCAGCGGATAAAAGGGGTGCAGTGGTAGTAGAACATAGAACATAGAACATAGAAGAATACAGCGCAGTACAGGCCCTTGGGCCCTCGATGTTGCGCCGATCCAAGCCCACCTAAACTACACTAACCCACTATCCTCCATATACCTAACCAATGCCCTCTTAAATGCCCATAAAGAGGGAGAGTCCACCACTGTCACTGGCAGGGCATTCCATGAACTAACGACTCGCTGAGTGAAGAACCTACCCCTAACATCAGTCCTATATCTACCCCCCCTTAATTTAAAGCTATGCCCCCTTGTAATACCCGACTCAATACGCGGGAAAAGGTTCATACTGTCGACCCTATCTAACCCCCTAATCATCTTGTACACCTCAATCAAGTCACCCCTAAACCTTCTTTTCTCTAGTGAAAACAGCCCCAAGTGCCTCAGTCTTTCCTCATACGATTTTCCTTCCATACCAGGCAACATCCTGGTAAACCTCCTCTGCACCCGTTCCAATGCCTCCACATCCTTCCTATAGTATGTCGACCAAAACTGCACACAATATTCCAGATGCGGCCGCACCAGGGTCTTATACAACTGCATCATGACCTCAGGACTCCGGAACTCAATTCCTCTACCAATAAAAGCCAGTACGCCATATGCCTTCCTCACCGCACGATTTACCTGGGTGGCAACTTTCAGAGATCTGTGTACATGGACACCAAGATCCCTCTGCTCATCCACACTCATCCACACTACCAAGTGTGGCGCACCAACGTCTACACTGCTGAAGCCAGGCACCAAACTCAAAGACACCTCCACCGACTGCCCCCTCAGCCATGACCTCACCACCCCATCATCAAACCATCATATCCCAGACCATGAGCAACCTCATCACCTCAGGAGATCACCCACACACAGCTTCTAACCTCATAGTTCGGGGACCCTTCCCTGCCCGATTCTACCTCTTTCCCAAGATCCACAAGCCTGCCCATCCCAGCTGACCCATTATCTCAGCCTGCTCCTGCCCCACTGAACTCATCTCCACCTATCTCGATACTGTCCTATCCCCCCCCAGTCCAGGAACTCTCCACATACATTCGAGACACCATCCACACCCTCCACCTCCTCCAAGACTTCAGTTTCTCCGGCCCTCAACATCTCATCTTCACCATGGCCATCCAATCCCTCTACACTTCCATCCGCCATGACCAGGGCCTCCAAGCCCTCCGTTTCTTCCCCTCCCAATATCCCCACCAGTACCCTTCCACTGACACACTCATTCGTTTGGCTGAACTGGTCCTCACCCTTAACAACTTCTCCTTCGAATCCTCCCACTTCCTCCAGACGAAAGGGGTAGCCATGGGCACCCGCATGTACCTCAGCTATGCCTGTCTCTTTGTTGGCTACGTAGAACAATCCATCTTCCATAGTTACATCGGTACCACTGCTCACCTCTTCCTCCGCTACATTGATGACTGCATTGGCGCCACCTTGTGCTCCCGCGAGGAGATTGAGCAGTTCATCAACTCCAACACGTTCCACCCTGACCTTAAATTCACCTGGACCACCTCTGACACCTCCCTCCCCTTGCTGGACCTCTCCATCTCCATCAATGACGACTGACTCAACAGTGACATTTTTTTTACAAACCTACCGACTCCCACAGCTACCTGGATTACTCCTCTTCCCATCCTACCTCCTGCAAAAATGCTATCCCATGTTCCCAATTCCTCCGCCTCCACCGTACTCCCAGGAGGACTAGTTCCACCACAGAGTACACCAGATGGCCTACTTCTTTAAAGACCATAATTTCCCTTCCCACCTAGTTGAAGATGCCCTCCAACCCATCTCATTCACATCCCACACCTCCGCCCTCAAACTCCACCCCTCCAAACACAACAAGGACAGAACCCCCTGGTCCTCATCTTCCACCCCAACAACCTCCACATAAACCGCATTATCGACCGACATTTCTGCCACCTCCAAACGGACCCCACCACCAGGGATATATTTCCCTCCCCACCCCTTTCCGCTTTCCTCAAACACCGTTCCCTCCGTGACTACCTGGTCAGGTCCAAGCCCCTCCCCAACAACTCACCCTCCCGTCCTGGCACCCTCCCCCGCCACCGCAGGAATTGCAAAACCTGTGCCCACACCCCCCTCTCTCACCTCCATCCAGGGCCCCAAAGGAGCCTTCCACAGCCACCAAAGTTTCACCTACACATTCACAAATGTCATTTATTGTATCCGTTGCTCCTGATGCGGTCTCCTTTACATTGAGGAGACTGGACGTCTTCTCGCAGAGCACTTTAGGTAACATCTCCGAGACACACGCACCAATCAACCCTATCGCCCCATGGCCCAACATTTCAACTCCCCCTCCCACTCTGCCAAGGACATGCAGGTCCTGGGCCGCCTCCACCCCCACTCCCTCACCACCCGACGCCTGGAGGAAGAACACTTCAATCCAGGGCATCAATGTGGACTTCACCATTTTCCTCATATCCCTTCCCCCCACCTTACCCCAGTTCCAAACTGCCAGCTCAGCACCGTCCTTATGGCCTGTCCCATCTGCCAATCTTCCTTCCCACTTATCCGCTCCCACCTCCTCTCCGACCTATCACTTTCACCCCCACCTCCACCCACCTATTGCACTCTTAACTACCTTCTCCGCAACCCGACTCCCCCTCCCATTTATCTCTCCACCCCGGAGGCTCCCAGCCTCATTCCTGATGAAGGGCTTAGTTTTCTCCTGTTCCTCGGATGCTACCTGACCTGCTGTGCTTTTCCAGCACCACTCTAATCTTGATTCTGATCTCCAGCATCTGCAGTCCTCACTTTCGCCACAGCTCACTTTCAATTTTCAACAACTTATGATCCCCATCACCAGCTTTTCTTTCTCCCTGGCATACTATCAAACATCTCTTAGCCTAACTGATGTTCTCTCCATCTCCATTTATCGGCTCAGTCCTTTTACCCTGCACCCACCCCACGTCTTCAGTATATCTGCTGCCTTTTCCTAGCTACTGTCCATTCAAAAGAAGGATCACAATGTTAATTCTGCTTTCCTTTCAGAGATGCTGCCAGACCTGCTGAGTTTCTCCAGCAGTTTCTGTACTTTCTTTCAATTTCCAGCATCCACAGTTTTTTGTTTTATTTTGAAGTATATTTCCAATATCCTGGCTAATTACATAAATTTCATTCACAGATGTGACCATCACTGGCAAAATTGAAAATCACGCAACACCAGGTTATAGTCCAACAGATTTAAATGGAAGACACAAAGACTCACATGCACACATATACATATACATTTGTGGGGTGAATTTGTACTTGCAGAGTTACATTGTACTTTGCTCAAAAACTGCATGAATTCATGTAAAACTCTGTTATCTCACTTTTTAGATTAGAATCAATCTAAACATCATGACACAGACAGAGAACACAGGGGCCTAACACCTTCAACATATTGTCTAGCTAACACCGATTGTTACAGTTAACATGAGAATGCAACTTTTAAAAAAAAATGTTTTGTGATTTACACATGAAAGAAGTGAAACTATCATGGTATTCGAACAGATGAAAGACTCAACAGACAATCAAGGTATTTTTCAATGTATAATTTCAGTTACATCACACTGTAAACTTTTGCTATAAATTCTGTCTCTTACAATTGTATCCTCCACAACCACCTGATGAAGGAGCGATGCTCCGAAAGCTGGTGTGCTTCCAATTTAACCTGTTGGACTATAACCTGGTGTTGTATGATTTTTAACTTTGTACACCCCAGTCCAACACCGACATCTCCAAATCATGATCACTGGCAAAGGCAGCATTTATTGCCCTTCCATAGCTGCTATTGAAAGTTGGTAATGAGCTGCGTTCTTGAACCACTGCAGTCCATTTACTCTAGGGAGACCCACAATTTTCTCCTTTCTAGCAGTTGATACAACTGAATGCTTGCTAGGCCATTTCAGAGGGCAGTTAAGAGTCAAACCACATTGCTGTGGGTTGGGAGTCACATATAGGCCAAACTAGGTAAGGATAGCAGTTTCCTTCCCTAAATGATAATAATGAATCAGATTGTTTTTTATGACAATTAACAGTGGTTTCATGGTGATCATTTGACTTTTAATTCCAGATTTTCATTTTGTATCTCTCCCAATATCACAGAGCAGATTATCTGGTCAGTTGCTGTTTCTGGAATCTTGTTTTGTGTAAATTGGCTGCCATACTTCTGACTTTGGACTAGCACGTACACTTCAAAATAACGTCTACTGCTGTAAAGTACTTTGGGATAGCCTGTGATCATGAAAATGCTATGTAAAAACATGTCTTTTTGTTCACTTCTTTGAAACATTTTATTTTCAAGGCTGTAATAGATGCAAACATCTTTCCAGTGCTAATTGACCTTCTTCAGAAAGCAGAATTTCGGACAAGAAAAGAGGCAGCATGGGGTATCACAAATGCAACTTCTGGAGGAACACCAGAACAAATTAAGTGAGTAAAATAAACACTTCATTTGTGTGCCTTTTATTCACTGTTTCTGTTCAATTTTTTAAAAATAAATTGTCAAGTATTTTTCATGTTTTTACTACTTAAATTTTGTAGTTTTTAATGTTCATTTCCCATTCAAGGGATCTAAGCTTTCTCCTTTTTGCAATGTTGTTTTGAACATACAAAATAAAAGCAGAAGTAGATCGTTCACCATTAAATAAAATCATGGCTGATCTGTTTGTGTTTTGAATTCCCCATTCCTATCAATAACTTTTGATTTTCTCTGCCTAGCAATCTATCCATCCCTGTCTTAAAGATACTCAGTGATCCTGGTTCTATCATCTTCTGAGGCACAGAGTTCCAAAGTTGCACAGCCTTCTGAGAAAAGATTTCTCCTAACCTCTGACCTGAAAAGGCAACGCCTAATTTTAAAACTATGCCCCCTAGTCCTGGACTGACCCACAAGAAGAAATGCCTTTTCCATACCCAACTTGTCAAGGTTAATTAGGACCTTATACACCTCAGTCAGTTTACCTCTTACTCTTCTGTATTCTAGTGGAATCAAGCCCAACTTGTCCTAAATATCCTCCTAAGATAACCCACACATTCCAGGTCAATCTAGTAAAGGTTCTCTGCATTATTCCCAATGCATTTACTTGCTTCCTTAAATAAGAGACTAAAACTGCACATATTACTCAAGACATGATCTCACCAATGTTTAGGTGAAGTGTAGATATTGTAATAAAGGATAGCATCCTATTAACTTTCTTGATTATGTGCTGTACTTGCATAGTGCCCAAGAGTCCAGCACAGACAAAGATCAGTCCATCACATCAGAAACAACCACCTATTCAACTCCCATTTTTTCAGAGTTTGACCCGTCGCCTTGTATGCCTTGGCATTGCAAGTACACATCTAAATACTTCTTAAATGTTGAAGTATTCTTCCTCTATCACCCTTACAAACAGAGAGTTCCAGGTTCCCACCACCCTGTGAGTGAAAAAGTATTTTCCTCACAACTCCTCAAAACTTTTGCCCATTAACTTAAAACTATGTTCCCTGGTCATTCACCCCATTCATTCAAGGGGAAATGTTTCTTCCTGTCAACCTTATCTATACCCTTATAATTTTATGCATCTCAATCATATCCCCTGTCAATCTTCTCTGCTCTGAGGAAAACAACCCCAGTCTGCCCAATGTCCCTTTATAATTGAACCTCTTCAGCCCAAGCAGCATCCTGTTAAATCTCGTGTGCACCTTCTCCAGTGCTATTACATCCCTTGAAAAATATGGACTCCAGAATTGCACACTATCTACTTGCTGTGGTCTAACCAATGCTTTATACACTTCCGGCATAAACCCCCTGTTCTTAAACTCTATGCTTCAACTAATAAAGCAAGTGTTCTATTTGCCTTTTTAACTACTTTATCCACCTGTTCTGTTACATTATGAGTCTAGTGTACATGCACACCAGGGTTGCTGTGACCCTCCCAAGGACCCTACCATTCTTCATACATTCACTTGCTTTGTTTGTCCCACCCAAGCGCATCACCTCATTTATATCAGGATTGAATTCCATTTGCCACTTATTAGCTCATCTGACCAGCCCATCTATGCCCTCTTGTAGTCTAAGGCAATCCTCCTCACTATTTACTACACCACCAATTTGTGTATCATAAACTTACTCATTTATCTTCCTGCATTCAAGTCTAAATCATTTATATAAACTACAAATAGCAAGAGCCATGATACTGATCTCTGTGGAACCCCACTGAATGCAGACTTCCACTGACCTCTCACCATCACCTTCTGCTTCCTGCCACTCAGCCAAATGTGGACCAAATTTGCCAAATTTCCTTGGATCCCTTGGGTTCTTATCTTTACTATCAGTCTCCCATGTGTGACTTTATCAAAAGCCTTGCTGAACTCCAAGCACTGCATCAACAGCAAAATTCAATCTAGTTGGTCAGACATGACCTCCCCTTAACAAAATGATTCTGACTGTCTTTGGATTAATCACTGCCTCTCCAAATGCAGATTAATTCTGTCCCACAGAATTGCTTCCAATAGTTTCCCCATCACCAAAGTTAGACTAACTGGCCTGTAATTTCCTGGTTTATCCCTTTCTCCCTTAGAACATAGAACTGTACAGCACAAGAATGGGTCCTTTGGCCCATGAAATTGTATCAAAACATTACACCAAGTTAAACTAATGCCTTTAGCCTGCCCTTGTCTATATCCCTTCATTTCTTGCATATTCATGTGCTTATCTAAAAGTCTCTTAAACAGCCCTAATATATCTGCCACCACCTTGACCCCTGGCAGTGTGTTCTACACTCCTCATGCTCTGTGTTTTATTTTTAAAAAATCCCCCCCCCCCACCCCCGTCCCAATGTGTCCTTCTGAACTTGCCCCCATCAGCTTAAATTCATGCCCCAGGTTTTAAACATTTTACCTCCGGGGTTAGAGATTCTGACAGTCAACTCTATCTATGCATCTCGTAATTGGGTTCCATATTGGTTGTCCTCTAGTCCTTTCACACCTCTCGTGTGGCAAGAGAGGAATTGAACGGTTTTGCAAGTGCCCCTGCTATTTCTTCCCATGCCCCTTCTACAACCTGCGGTATATTTCATCTAACCCTGGAGACTTAGGGTCATACAGCATAGAAAACGACCCTTCAGACCAAGCCAATCCAGACCAACCATAATCCCAAACTAAGCTAGTTCCACCTGCCTGCATTTGGCCTGTATCCCTCCAAATATTTCTTATTCATGTTTTTATCCCTCAACTTCTTATGCTGCAGTGAGAAAAGCCTCAGTCTATCCTGCCTCCCCTTATAATTCAAACCCTCCATTCCAAGCAACATCCTGGCAAATCTCTTCTGAACTGTCTCCAGCTTTAATAATATCCTTCATACAACAGGGACAACCAGAGCTGGACACAGTACTCCAGAACCAGCCTCACCAACATCTTGTACAACCTCAACATGACTTTCCAGCTCTTATATTCAAAGGTCTGAGCAATGAAGGCAAGCAAGCTAAACGCCTTCTAAACCACCCTATTATATGTGACACAAACTTCAAAGAATTATATGCCTGAACCCCTAGGCATCTCTGTTCTACAACACTATCCAAGACCCTACTTTTAATTAACTAAATCCCAACCTTGTT
This sequence comes from Chiloscyllium plagiosum, assembly GCF_004010195.1. Classification (NCBI taxonomy): domain Eukaryota; kingdom Metazoa; phylum Chordata; class Chondrichthyes; order Orectolobiformes; family Hemiscylliidae; genus Chiloscyllium; species Chiloscyllium plagiosum. The sequence goes on from NC_057738.1 coordinate 47,968,973, forward strand.
TGTTTTACCAAAATACAAAACCTCACACTAATCCAAATTTAGCTCCCATCTGCCACTCTTCAAGCCCATTGATTTAATTGATCAAGATCTCTTTAGATAACCGTCATCACTGTCCACTATAACACCAATTTTGATGTCATTCACAAACTAACTAACCATGTCTTCTACATTCTCGTCTAAATAATTTATATAAATGACGAACAAAAATGGACCTAGCACCAGTCCCTGTGGAACACTGCTGGTAACAGGCCTCCAGTTCAAAAAACAATGCTCCACCATCACCATCTGATTAAGCATTAAGCAATTTGCATGTCTCAATTTATATAAAAGTTAAAATCTGACTTTCTAGATACTCCGCAGAGGTTAGGGAAGCCCATAGCAAAGGCAATCAAACAGCCCACTATTCAGCTGCCACTGAAGTGCCTATACACAACTCACACTATGGTCTTAAATCTCTTTGTATTAATTTTTGCTAATACATTTTCTGTTTCCGACTTATCCCTTGTTATTACACCACGTCAACTACCCTACCCTCATCCACCTGTTTGGTCAGCTTCTCAAAAAACTCAATGAGGTTTGCGAGGCTTGACCTGCCCTTGACAAAACCATCTTGACTATCTGCAATCAAATTATTGCTTGCTAGATTATAAATGCTATTTGTTATAATCCTTTTCAAAACATTTTCTCCAATAGATGTAAGGCTCACTGGTCTATAATTACCTGTGTCATCTCTACTGCCCTTCTTAAACAAGGACACAACATTTATAATCCTCCAGTCCTGTGGTACTAAACCTGTAGACAATGACAACCCAAAGATCAAAGCCAAAGGCTCCAACACCACCTCCCTAGCCTTCCTAATTACTGACTCAACCTGCAAGTTTACCTTAAGAAAACCTGGACTAGGACTCCTAAGTGCCTTTGTATTCCAGATTTCTGAAATTTCTCACCATTTAGAAAATAGTCCTTGTCTTTATTCTTTCCACCAAAGTGCATGACCTCACACACTCCCACATTATATTTCATCTGCCACTTCTTAGCCCACTCTCCTAACCTGTCTAAATCTTTCTGCAGCCTCCTAACCTCCTCAATGCTGCCTGCCCCTCCACTAATCTTTGTATCATCTGCAAACTTAGCCAGAATGCCTTCAATTCCTTCATCCAGAGCATTAAGATATAAAGTGAAAAGTTGTGATCCCAACACTGAACCTTGTGGAGCACTACTAAGTCACCGGCTGCCATTCTGAGAAAGACCCTTTCATCCCCACTCTCTGCCTTCAGCCAGACAGCCAATCTTCTATCCATGCTAATGCCTTGCCTCTAACACCATGGATATTATCTTACTCAGCCGCCTCCTGTGTGGTATCTTATCAAAGGCCTTCTGGAAGTCCAGATAGATAATATCCATTGAGTTTCCTTGGTCTAACCTGCTTTTTACCTCCTCAAAGAATTCTAACAGATTTGTCATTCAGGATCTCCCCTTGAAACCATGCTGACTTTGCCCTGTTTTACCATGCATTTCCAAGTATTCAGAAGTCTCATCCTTCACAATGGATTCTGAAACCTTACCAACGAGTGAGGACAGACTAATTAGCCGATAATTTTCTGTCATTTTGCCTTCCTTCCTTCTTAAATGGGGGTGGGGGGGGGGTTACATTTGTACTTTCCAGTCCTCTGGGACCCTCCCTGACTCCAGTGATACCAGAAAGATCACTACTAAAGGTTTCACCATCTCTTCACCTCTCTCCTTCAGAACTCGAGAATGTAGCCCATCTGGTCCAGGTGATGTGTCCACTTTACAGACCTTTTGGTTTTTCAAGCGTCTTTTCCTTGTTGATGGCTGCCATACTGTGTTCTGCCCCCCAACTCTCTTGAATGTTTGGAATATTACTCATGTCTTCCATTGTGAAGACTGACGCAAAGTACTCATTCAGTTTCTCAGCCATTTCTTTGTTCCCATTACCAGTTCTCCAGCATCATTTTCCAGCAGCTCAATGTCTACTTTTGCCTCTCTTTTGCCCTTTATATATCCAAAGAAACTCATGGAATCATCCTAATATTACTAGCTAGGTAATATTACTAGCTAGCTTACCCTCCTATTTAATCTTCACCTGTATAACAAGTATACCATTTTGGATACTGTTTGGGGGGACAACTTACCAGGGATAAACTATGGGGTACAGGTCTCTGGCACGTAGTCTGTTCCTGTTGTTCAGAAGGGAAGCGGGGGGAGAGGAAGAGAGCATTATTAATTGGGGACTCATAATTAGGGGGCCAGATACAAGATTCTGTGGAAACTAGAGAGACTCGCAGTTGGTGTGTTGCCTCCCAGGTGCTAGGGTCCATGATGTCTCGGATCGTGTTTTTGGAATCGTTAAGGGGGAGGGGCAGCAGCTCAAAGTCGTGGTCCATATAGGCACCATTGACATAGGTAGAAAAAGGGATGCGGATGTAAGGCAGAAATTCAGGGAGCTAGGGTGGAAGCTTAGAACTAGAACAAACAGAGGTGTTATCTCTGGTTTGTTACCCTTGCTACATGCTAGCTAGGCGAGGAATAGGGAAAGAGAGAGCAGTTAAACAGGTCGCTACAGGGATGGTGCAAGTGGGAGAGAGAGATTCACATGCCTGGATAATTGGGGCTCATTCTGGGGTAGGTGGGACCTCAACAAACAGGATGTTCTAAACTTGAACCAGAGGGGTACCAATATCCTGGGGGGTGATATTTGTTAATGTTGTTTGGAAGGGTTTGAGCTCATTCAGCAGGGGGATGGGAACATAAACTGTGGCTCCAGTACAGGAGGTTGAGAGTAGTGAGGTCAGGAATAAGGTTTCAAGATCGCAAGAGTGTACCAGTAGGCAAAAAGGTGGTTTGAAGTGTGTCTACTTCAACACCAGGAATATCTGGAATATGGTGGGTGAACTTGCGGGTTGGTACCTGGGACTTTGATGTTATGGCCATTTTGGAGACATGGATAGAGCAGGGACAGGAATGGTTGTTGCAGATTCTGGAGTTTAGATGTTTCAGTAAGAATAGGAAATGTGGTAAAAGAGGGGGAGGTGTGGCATTATAGTCAAGGATGGTATTATGGTGGTAAAAGGACGTTTAAGAACTCATCTACAGAGGTAGAATGAGCTGAGGTTAGAAACAGGAAAGGAAGAGGTCACCCTGTTGGGAGTGTTCTATAGGCCTCTGAATAGCTCCAGAGATGCAGAGGAAAGAATTGCAAGGATGATTTTGGATAGGAGTGAAAGTTAAAGGATAGTTGTTATGGGGGCTTTAACTTTCCAAATATTGACTGTAAGCGCTATACATCAAGTACTTTACATGGGTCAGTTTTAGTCCAGTTTGTGCAGGAGAGTTTCGTGACACAGTGTGTAGAGTCCGCATTGGATTTGGTACTGGCTAATGAACCAGACCAGGTGTTAGATTTGGAGGTAGTTGAGCACTTTGGTGATAATAACCACAATTCTGTTACGTTTACTTTAACAATGGAAAGGGATAGGTACATACTGGAGGGCAAGAGTTATAGCTGGGAGAAAGGCAATTATGATGCGATTAGGCAAGATTTAGGATGCATAGGATGGGGAAGGAAAACTGCAGGGGATGGGCACAATTGAAATGTGGAGTTTTTCAAGGGAACAACTACTGCATGTCCTTAATCAGCATGTACCTGTCAGGCAGGGAGGAAGTGGTCAAATGAGGAAGCCATGGTTTACTAAAAAAGTTGAATCTCTTGTCAAGAGGAAGAAGAAGGCTTATGTTAGGACGATTCAGAGATGCCGGTGTTGGACTGGGGTGTACAAAGTTAAAAATTACACAACACCAGGTTATAGTCCAACAGGTTTAATTGGAAGCACACTAGCTTTCGGAGCGACGCTCCGAAAGCTAGTGTGCTTCCAATTAAACCTGTTGGACTATAACCTGGTGTTGTGTGATTTTTAACTACGTTAGGATGAGATGTGAAGGCTCAGTTAGGGCTTGAGAGTTACAAATTAGCCAAGAAGGAGCTAAAGAGAGAGCTAAGAAGAGCTAGGTGGGGACATGAGAAATGTTTGGCAGTTAGAATCAAGGAAAACCTCAAAGCTTTCTATAGGTATGTCAGGAATAAAAGAATGACTAGAGAAAGATTAGGGCCAATCAAGGATAGTAGTGGGAAGTTATGTATGGAGTCCGAGGAGATAGGGAAAGCGCCAAAAGAATATTTTTTCGTCAGCATTCACTCAGGAAAAAGACAATGTTGTCAAAGAGAATACTGAGGCTATTTGACTAGATGGAATTGAAGCTCATAAGGAGGAGCTGTTAGCAATTCTGGAAAGTGTGAAAATAGATAAGTCCCCTGGGTCAGATGGGGCTTAACCTAGGATTCTCTGGGAAGCTAGGGAGGAGATTGCAAAGCCTTTGACTTTGATCTTTATGTAGTCATTGTCTACAGGAATAGTGCCAGAAGACTGGAGGAAAAGCAGATGCCCCCCTGTTCAAGAAGGGGAGTCCAGACAATCCTGGTAATTATAGACCAGTGAACCTTACTTCTGTTGTGGGCAAAGTTTTGGAAAGGATTATAACAGATAGGATTTATAATCATCTAGAGAACAATAATTTGATTAGTCAGTATGGTTTTGTGAAGAGTAGGTCGTGCCTCACAAACTTTACTGAGTTCTTTGAGAACATGACCAAACAGGTGGATGAGGGTAAAGCAGTTGATGTGGTGTATATGGATTTCAATAAGGCGTTTGATAAGGTTCCCCACAGTAGGCTATTACAGAAAATAGAGAGACATGGGATTGAGGGTGACTTAGCAGTTTGGATCAAAAATTGGCTAGCTAAAAGAAGACACAGGGTGGTGTTGATGGGAAATGTTCATCCTGGAGTTCAGTTTCTAGTGGTGAACCGCAGGGCTCTGTTTTGGGGCCACTGCTGTTGGTCATTTTTATAACTGACCTGGATGAGAGTGTAGAAGGATGGATTAGTAAATTTGCAGATGACACTAAAGTCGGAGTTGTGGATAATGCAGAAGGATGCTGCAGGCTACAGAGGGACATGGGTAAGCTACAGAGCTGGGCTGAGAGGTGGCAAATGGAGTTTAATGTGGAAAAGTCTGAGATGATTCACTTTGGAAGGAGTTACAGGAACACAGAGTACTGGGCTAATGCTAAGATTCTTGGTAGTGTGGATGAGCAGAGAGATCTCGGTGTCCACATGCATAGATCCTTGAAAGTTGCCACCAGGTTGATAGGGTTGTTAAGTAGGCGTACGGTGTGTTCGCTTTTATTGATAGAGGGATTGAGTTTCGGACCTATGGTTGCAGCTATACAAAACTCTGGTGCGGGGGCCGCACTTGGAGTATTACATACAGTTCTGGTTATCGCATTGTAGGAAGGATATGGAAGCATTGGAAAGGGTTCAGAGGAGATTTTCCAGGATGTTGCCTGGTATGGAGGGAAGGTCTTATGAGGAAAGGTCTTATGAGGAAAGGCTGAGGGACTTGAGGCCGTTTTCATTAAAGAGAAGAAGGTTAAAAGGTGATTTAATAAAGGCATACAAGATAATCAGAGGATTAGATAGGGTGGACAGTAAGAGCTTTTTCCTCAGATGGTGATGGCTAACATGAGAGGAAATAGCTTTAAATTGAAGGGTGATAGATATAGGACAGATGTCAGGTAAGTTCTTTACTCAGAGTAGTAAGAGCATGGAATGCCCTGCCTGCAACAGTAGTGGACTTCCCAACATTAAGTGTATTTAAATGGTCATTAGATAAACATATGGATGAAAATGGAATAGTGTCGGTTAGATGAGCTTTAGATTAGTTTCACAAGTCAGTGCAATATCGAGGACCGTAGGGCCTGCACTGCTCTGCAATGTTCTATGTTTTACCTCCTCATTTCTTGCTTCGTTGTCCTCTATTGGTCTTTGAAGGCTTCCCAATCCTCTGGCTTCCACTGCCCTTTGCCACATTATATGTTTTCACTTTTCAAAGTTTGGGTGAAGATTTGTAGCTCGGGTGCTCGTTGTTGTGGTTCTGTTCGCCGAGCTGGAAATTTTTGTTGCAAACGTTTCGTTCCCTGTCCAGGTGACATCCTCAGTGCTTGGGAGCCTCCTGTGAAGTGCTTCTGTGGTGTTTCCTCCGGCATTTAGAGTGGCCTGTCCCTGCCGCTTCCGGTTGTCAGTTTCAGCTGTCCCTGTAGTGGCCGGTATATTGGGTCCAGGTCTATGTGTTTGTTGATGGAGTTTGTGGATGAGTGTCATACTTCTAGGAATTCCCTGGCTGTTCTTTGTTTGGCTTGCCCTATAATGGTAGTGTTGTCCCAGTCGAATTCATGTTGCTTGTCGTCTGCGTGTGTGGCTACTAAGGATAGCTGTTCGTGGCGTTTCATGACTAGTTGATGTTCATGGATGCGGATCGTTAGCTGCCTTCCTGTTTGTCCTACATAGTGTTTTGTGCAGTCCTTGCATGGGATTTTGAACACTACATTAGTTTTGCTCATGCTGGGTATCGGGTCCTTCGTTCTGGTGAGTTGTTGTCTGAGGGTGGCTGTTGGTTTGTGTGCTGATATAAGTCCTAGTGGTCGCAGTAGTCTGGCTGTCAGTTCTGAAATGCTCCTGATGTATGGTAGCGTAGCTAGTCCTTTGGGTTGCGGCATTTCCTCGTTCCGTTGTCTTTCCCTTAGGCATCTGTTGATGAAATTGCGTGGGTATCCGTTTTTGGCGAATACCTTGTACAGGTGTTCCTCTTCCTCTTTTTGCAGTTCTGGTGTGCTGCAGTGTGTTGTGGCCCTTTTGAATATTGTCTTGATGCAACTTCATTTATGTGTGTTAGGGTGGTTGCTTTCATAGTTCAGGACTTGGTCTGTGTGTGTGGCTTTCCTGTATATCTTTGTAGTGAATTCTCCGTTCGGTATTCTCTGTACCCTCACGTCTAGGAATGGGAGTTGGTTATCCTTTTCTTCTTCTCTAGTGAATCGGATTCCTGTTAGTGTGACGTTGATGATCCGGTGTGTTTTCTCTATTTCTGTGTTTTTAATGATTACAAAGGTGTCATCAACATATCTGACCCAAAGTTTGGGTTGAATTTGTGGTAAGACTGTTTTGTTCTAACCTTTGCATTACTGCTTTTCTCTTTTGCTTTTATGCTGTCTCTGACTTCCATGGTCAGCCATGGTTACCTCATTCTCCCTTTCTCCTCAGGATGAATTTTGCTGTGTCTTCCAAGCTACTCCCAGAAACTCCTGCCACTGCTGTTCCACTGTCTTTCCTGCTGTGCTCCTCACCCAGAGAATTTTGGCTAGCTCCTCCCTCATGCCTCTGTAGTTGCCATTGTTCAACTGTAATACAGTTACATCTGATTCCACCTTCTCCCTCTCAAATTGCAGAATAAATTCTATCATATTACGGCCACTGCCTCTGCCTCATTGCACAACACTAAGTCCAAAATTGCCTCTTCCATAGTGGGCTTCAGCACAATCTGCTGCAAAAGGCCATCTCATAGACATTCCACAAATTCCTTTTCTTGCGAGTCCCTGCCAACCTACATATTGAAATCCCTCATGAAGACAATAACCTTGCCTTTCTTGCAAGCCTTTTGTATCTCTTAGTGTATCTTGTACCCCAATCCCAGCTACTGTTTGGAGGCCTGTAGATAGCTCCCATTATGGTTCTTTTACCTTTTGCGGTTCCTCAACTCTACCTACACAGATTCTACGTCATCTGACCCTATTTTGTTTATTGTTATTAATTTAATTTAATTTCATTTACTAACAATGCAACACCCCCCCCCCCCCCCCCGCCCACCGACCTGTCTTTTCAAAAGGAAATATATCCTTTGATATTTAGCTCCCAGTCCTGATCCTCTTGCAGCCACATTTTCATAATGCCCACCACATCACACCTGCCAATTTCAATTTGCCTCCAGCTCATTTACCTTATTCCTTATACTGTGTACATTCAGATATTGACTGTCCCTCTTTTCATTGTTATTCATTTATCCAGTGAGTTTGAAGTTTGATTCCTAACCTTTCCAAACACTCTGTCCTTTATTTTAGATTAGATTACTTACAGTGTGGAAACAGGCCCTTCGGCCCAACAAGTCGACACCGACCCGCCGAAGCGCAACCCACCCATACCCCTACATTTACCCCTTCACCTAACACTGCGGGCAATTTAGCATGGCCAATTCACCTGACCCGCACATTTTTGGATTGTGGGAGGAAACCGGAGCACCTGGAGGAAACCCACGCAGACACGGGGAGAATGTGCAAACTCCACACAGTCAGTCGCCTGACCATTATATTTACTCATTGCGCTAAAACTCTGACCCTAGCTTGGTTCACGTGGAGGTTGTTCCAACACTGATGCCAGTGCCCCATTAAAAGGAGTCTCTCTTTCCCGTACCACTCTTTTAACCACATTTACTTCCCTTATTCTTGTGTCCCTATGCTAATTTGCACATGGCTTGAGCAGTAATCTGGAGATTATGAAGCTTGCGGGCCTGTTCTTCAATTTTGTTCCCAGCTGCTGATAATTCCTGAACAGGTCCTCTTTCCTAGTCTTCTAGGAGAAAGTGAGGACTGCAGATGCTGGAGATCAGAGCTGAAAATGTGTTGCTGGAAAAGCGCAGAAGGCCAGGCAGCATCCAAGGAGCAGGAGAACCGACGTTTCGGGCATGAGCCCTACTTCAGGAATGAAGAAGGGCTCATGCCCGAAACATCGATTCCCCTGCTCCTTGGATGCTGCTTGACCTGCTGCAGTTTTCCAGCAACACATTTTCAGGTCTTTCCTAGTCTTGTCTATGTTGTTTGTCCCGACATGGACCACAACAACTGGATCCTCGCCCCCCCCCGCACTCCAATATCCTTTCAAGCTGGTCAGAGATGACAATGCCACTGGGGAGGGAATTCCAGGATTTTGACCCAGCAATAGTGAAGGAATATATTTCCAAGTCAGAATGGTGACTGGCTTGGTGGGGAAGTTGCAGGAGGTGGTGTTCCCATGTGTCTGCTACCCTTGACCTTCTAGATGGAAGTGGCCATAGGTTTAGAAAGGTGCTATCTGAGGATCTTTGAATTTTTGCATTGATGTTTGTAGATAATAGCAATGTGTACTGAGTTTTGGTGGTGGAGGAAGTGGATGCTTGTGGATGTGGTCCTGATCATGCAGGCTACTTTGTACCCGATGGTGTCAAGCTTCTTGATTGTTGTTGGCACAAATCTCATTTGCCACTTGTTAGCACAAGCCTGGATATTGTCCAGATCTTGTTGCATTTGAATATGGACTGGTTCAGTAACCTGAGGATTCGCAAATGGTGCTGAACGTCCTTCATTTCTGGCCTTAAGATGAATGGAAGGTCATTGATGAAGCAGCTGATGATGATTGGGCCTAGGAAACTACCCTGAGGAACTCCTAGGGACCACTTGTGGCACAGTGGTGGTGTCCCTACCCTCTTGCACAGGAGGCCTGTGTTCAAGCCCTTCTACTCCAGAGGTGTCTAATAATATCTCTGAATAGAAAAATATGCTAATTTTTTTTAAAAGACCTTGAGGAATTCCTGCAGAAATGTCCTAAAGCTGAAATGACTGACCTTCCATCAACACAACTATCTTCATATGTGCCAGGTAGAACTCCAACCAGTGAAGAGTTTCCCCTTGATTCCTATTGATTCAGTTTTGTTAGGGTTCCTTGATGCCACACTCAGTCAAATGCGGGCCTTGATGTCAAGGGCTGTCACTCTCACCTCACCTTTGGAATTCAGCTTTTTCATCCGTGTTTGAACCAAAGCTATAATGAGGTCAGGAGCTGCAATAGGCCTTGGTGAAACCTAAACTGGGCATCGCTGAGCAGGTGCTGCTTAAAAGCACGGCTAATGACACCTTCCATCACTTTACTGATGATCGAGAGTAGATAGATGGGGCTAATTGGCTAGGTTAGATTTGACTGGCATTTTGCATACAAGACTTACCTGGGCAACTTTCTTCTTTGATGGATGGATACCAGTGTTGTAACTGTACTGGAAGAGCTTGGCTAGGGCAGCAGCAAGTTCTGGAACTCAAGTCTTTCAGTACTATTGCTGGAATGTTGAATTGATTCGGATTATAGTTACTAGAATTGAAAAGAATAGGGTGTGGAGGTGATAACGTAGAAACTATTAAATTCTAACAGGATATGACAGGTTAGATGTAGGAAGGGTGTTCATCTTGGTGGGTGAGTCCAAAACCAGGTGTCATATTCCTAGATTATGGAGTAAACCATTAAGGACTGAGGTAAGGAGAAATTTCTTCATCCAGAGAGTGGTGAACCCATGGAGTTTACCAACACAGGAAGCAGTTGTATGGTTTCAAAGGAATTGGATATATCACTTGAGGCTAAAGGGATCAAAGGATATGGGGGAAAAGCAGGAACAGGCTATTGAGTTGGTTGATCAATCACAATCATAATGAATGGCAGAGCAGGTTTGAAAGGCGAAATGGCCTACGTCTGCTCCTATTTTCTATCTTTCTACATTAGAAAGAGAGGATAACTTGTTGTAAGAATTCCTGTTAAAGGATGAACAAGGGTCTGCTGTAGTTCAGCCGTTTAGAGCAAAACATACCCAGATTGAACATGAATTATATTGATTTTTTTCTGCAATTAACATATTGGAATTAATAATCTAAAATAGAACTGTTTAAACTTAATAATTGCTTGATTAACTTCAACAAAATGAGACATCATCTGACCCAGACTTCCTTTGGATAATTTGTATGGTTTGAATACAATTCTGGAGATGCTAATATATGATCCATCACTGTAGAAATTTTATATTATTATTCTGTAGAAGAACTTTGCACATTTTAGGAAGTTTTCTTCTTTTGTTTTAAAGGTATCTTGTAAACCTGGGTTGTATTAAGCCATTATGTGATCTACTGACTGTGATGGACTCAAAAATAGTTCAAGTTGCCCTAAGTGGGCTGGAAAACATCTTGAGACTTGGAGAGCAGGAGGCTAAACAGAATGGAAGTGGAATTAATCCATACTGTAGTCTTATTGAAGAAGCTTATGGTAGGAGAAGTGATAAAAATTGTATATTTTTTTCATAAATTTTATTGATATTTATAAAATGTCTTAAATTAATTAGTGCTGTCCCTTCATCACAGGTCTCGATAAAATTGAATTTTTGCAGAGCCATGAGAATCAAGAAATCTATCAGAAGGCCTTTGATCTCATTGAGCATTACTTTGGGGTGGAGGAAGAGGACAGTAATATTGCTCCACAAGTCGATGAAACTGCCCAGCAATTCCTCTTTCAGCAACAGGAAGCCCCAATGGAGGGTTTCCAATTGTAAAGTCTGCAAGAATTAACAAACAACTACATGCCCAACCCCACTGCCCCATCCCAAACACACCTCCAGTTGAAAAAGAGTGACAGGAAACTTTATTGTTTTCAAACATTTTCCCCCGAAAGGAAAAAATAGTTTTGGTACAAGAAGTTTTGCTCTCTATTTAAGTTTGAGTGGTAGAGTTGTGGACTAACTGTTGCACTTTCCCTTTATGTTTGTTTGCTATTACACCGGAACTCAATATTTTTCAATTTGTGTGCTGTGGTGCACCTGTAAAAGGCAGTTCTCCCAGAAATAAAGCTAGAGAAAATTCCGTATACGTTAAATTTAATTCTGATAGTTTGAAATATCCATGTAATGCTTGCAAATTGTTTTTTCCACAGAAGTGACAAATTTTGCAGTGGGAAGTTTGAGTTAGCAGTCAATTGATGTAACTAAATCCATAAAAAGATTGCTTGTGTAGATAATTGAGACAGCCCTCGGGGCATGTTGCCGTTTATGAATGACTACTATTTTATTCAGCAATTTGAACAATTAATGGTCAAATGTATAAATATTGGAAACAATTGTCTTTTGGGTGGATTTGATTCTGGATTTATTGAGTTATGGGGTGGGTGGAGTGAGAATGCTTAAAATATTTCAGTGAATATATAGAAAAATGTATCTTTTCAGAGATTTAGTCCTAAAAGTTTCAGCAGGTCTTATAATGAGCAAGCTGAGTTATGTGCTAATTCTGAATTCAGTAAATTTGCAGTTCTAATTATTTGCTTGGTTGCAATTAATGTCAATCAAGAGTAGAGCCAACGTTCTAATTAGGAATTTCAGAGTGTTGTATTTTGAAAGCCAGGGAGCATTCAGAATTGGCACAATCCTTATTTGAAGATTTTAAATGTATATTTGCTACTAGTAGAACTGTTAAATGTTGAAAAGCAGTCAATTTTGTTTGATTATGGCTTAATTTAAATATTCAGATTTGATTTCTATATTTTCCTCTAAAAAGGAAGGGGAAATTGTAATTTTTGGTAATAGTTTGGGAAACTTAGAAGACTTGATGCGAGCTGATACAGAATATGGGGAGAAGTTATAAGCTGTGTGCTGTGTTAATGAAAATTCAAGTATCTGGCCTTCCCAGGTGTTTCTCACAGCAGCTATTGATCATGTATTAATATTAAAAAAACAGACTTGATCTGTCTACAAATTTGAGAATATTTAATCTGTAAATTGGAATGCTGTACAATGCAAATCTATAAATGTCAGTCATTACTTATTTCACATGTTATTTTAAATATTAAATGTATTTGTCCCTTACCAAGCAGCTGGAGTAAAACCATTGAAAACTATAGTTGCCGAGCTGCCAAGTTTTATAGCATAATTGGACAGTGATTCTCTATCTGTAAACTTATTCAAGTTTCATCAGCAACTGCTTCTTGCACATCTAAACTCCATGTTTGTTTCCAGAAAATCTGCTACTGAAACCAATTCAGTTGGCTGTAATTGCTCCCAACTTGTAAACAGTTTAACTGGGCAATCGAATTTGATTCAGAATCTCACTAATATTTACATTTACCTCCTTGCTGAAACAACAAGAAATAATTTCTGCACAGTGTTTGGTTAGGGTGCTGGCTGTCACTGTAAACCAAACCAGTTTGATTTAGTTTCCATTGTTTTGAATCAATTTGTAATTGGTAATAGATAGAAGTACTAAACTCTAAAATGAGAATTGAGGCATTTATTGAAATTGCATTTGGTTGCAAAATGACTTGGAGAATAGAATTGCATTGCTTCACCCTTTAGGATGTAAAATGCACTAAGGATAGAGGAAGCAAGCTTGCTATAGAGAAATAATAAAGAAAACTGAACAAACTTGAAGCAAGTTTGCAGATCCAAGTCAACTTTATTAAGGAAAAGGAAACAATTTTTGCTATGAGCACTTTTAAAATACTATTGATAACCTCATGATTTGGCAAGGGAACAGTTTGTCATTACTTGCACATATTATCACATACATACCAGCATACTGTTCTACGTACTTTTATGTCTACAATTTTCAAGGAAATGACGTCCATAATGAATTCTGGTATACAGAACTTTATAAAAAGTTGGGTTATATTCTATGAGCAAAGAGACTGCATTAATTAGACAAACTGTGATAATTAATTATTCAATCCTATTAAACATTGAAAAAGAAGCTATTTTTCTCCACTTCTGCAATTAGCCTTGCTTTGGGATTGATAGAAAGATCATAGGACAGACATTATAGATCTGTGAAGTAGAACCACTGTGAACTGAATAAGACCATTCAGTGATTATTATTCTCCTCACTCTGAATTTGGGATCTTTATAACCTAACTTTGCTATTAGTTTTGTTGCAATTAGTATCTTTGTTATAAAAGTGAATGCACTGAATTATTCTTGCCAATTCATTAAAATGAGATCAACCGATAATTACAATAATTTAATGTACAGAGATTAGGGAGCTTCTTGTTTCAAGTGCATAAATTCAATTTTGAGAGAGTTGGGCACTGGTATTTGGGTTGGGTGGTGGAATTTATAGAATGAACTGCATATAGTAATTACTTTATTTGGGGGAAAAGGTGGAGAGTTAAGTAACCTAAAAGATTAGAGCAATGGATACTGCAAGTGGAAAAAATATGTATTATTCACATAACACCCCAAAAGGATCTTATTGAGATAGTCCTAACTTTATTTATAATCTAGCCAGCTCCAGTTCAGCTTGGTTTTATTTTTGTATGTCTCTAACAGACCAGTGTGATGCTGACTGACTGAAGATGTGTGATGTGATGCAGAGTTTGAATTATACACTTGCCATTGCTTGAAGGAAGACTAAGTTCTGTCTTTCTGCTGTATACTTAGTCCAAAAGTAGGAATGACCTCCAAACCAGACTTTCTAAAGCTATATTCACTTACTCTAAAATTTTTGTAATATAATTACTACTAGAAATGAGCAAATTTTTGGTTTCCAATATCATATACAATGTTTGCATACTTTTCTTACAGTAGTTTTGCAATAACTTAATTGTACATCTTGAAAAATGTTTGTTAAAAAGGTATATGTCATTTTGCTTAGTTTTCAGGTTCCTGCATGCTTTGCAATATTTCTTTAAGTTGAAGTTCGTTTTGCATCCAGGCATGATGAAACATTTGTGTTTTGCTCTCCTGTTAGTTAAAATTATCAAAAGTGCATTTTGTATCTTCAACTAGAATGAAATATTGTGATGATCTTACTCCCTGACTCTTGCTGACAGAGGTTGTGGTAGAGCAATGAAAGTTTGGGGAAGGGAAAAAAAATCCACATGAATATTTAATTTTTAAAAAAATTCCTTGGATATTAATGTAACATTTCTGTTTACAAAACCTAAATGAACAAACCTTTCCTATTCTGTTGTACCACTGGAATTCCACAAAACATTTCTAAGGCTCTGTGAAATGATGTGCTATGATCTGAGCAGAAATATATTTCACCACTGTTAAACTTTAGAAGATCTCTGTCCTCATTAGATAAAAACAATTGTATAACATTCCTCTCATCCAAGCACCTTCTTTAAAGTAGAATGTTGTGCTGGAAGCAAGACTAAATTTTTGGCAAGTTAAGCAGCTAGCTCTTTTGGAGGATAGGATGGGGAGAATTATTTTTTCCAAAGTCTTGAAAGCCTTTTTAAGAATGGCTGGCTAGGCCAGTAGTTAATACTTCTAATCCTTTAACTGACATAAACTAAAAGCAGACTGGTTCCTTGATAATTTGGTATTAAATTCTCTTCCCAGAATGTTGTTGTAGCTGCTTAAAATTTGTTGTAGGAAGAGAGTATGTAACCAGCAATGAGGATTTGCCTGAACAGCTTTTCTCATGCATCATTATAAAAGATGAAGTTATCCCAACAAGTAAAACATTGAGCTATATTTGGAATTTTAATAAACTCTGTTGAAGGGAATAAATAGCTTTTAACTATGCAATGCACTTTAGTCTTCAATTTCAATAGTAAGCAATTTCACCAGTACTGAGAGAGGATTAACTTTGTAATGCTGAACATACCTTTGCTGGCAAATTATTTGCAGATGTATCTGATATCTTGACTATGTTTGAACCAGTGAAATTGAAGAAGGCCTAGAGTATAATTCATTTACCTTTTGAAATATACTACAGTTTTTTGCTTCCAATGAGCACGGTGAAGAGAAAACATTGGAGGAAGGTTGTTTCTGTGCTGTTCACTTAACACTATGTTTGTGGCAGTTGTAAATCATTTGATAGTTTAGATTTTCCTATAATCCTTAGACATACTGCAGATAATTTTCCTAAAGGAATGTGGTGCATAAATTCCACACAAATCAATAAATTAGTCCTAATGTAATTTCGTGCTATTGGTATATTGCTGTCAATATGTAGAGCACTTCCATTTGCCAACTATGCAAATCATTTTGCTGGAGGCCTTCTCACCAAGGTTCCCCCATCTTTACGTATTTCTAAATGCCTCATACAGCTTTTTGTCTAGAGGATTTTTGAACAGTTTTTTTTTACTGATATTTGATGTCTAATACTGAAAACGTGCAATTGGGCTGGGTGAATATTTGAATTTGTATTAATTGGAGCTGTTAATTTAAAATATTGTTATTGGAAATTGCTGGGAATAACACTGCTGTAGGCTTAGAACATGCCAGTAATTAACAAGTTAAAAGCAAAGCGTAATAAAGCTGCTACACCTTATGAGACTTCTGTATTTTTAAACTTGTAATTTTGACATTTATTTTACAGAAGTTTTTTTTTGCTTCCTTTACTTCATTTGTAGCCTTCTTCAAAGTTTCAACATCAGACTTTCTATGGAACAAGAAAGCAAAATTGCAATGCGCTCCTGTTCTTTACTCACTTAAGTGCCAGCCTGACCATGAGTTCGTGAAGATTTGTGTTAATCTTCTTGGTCTGAAATAATTTTATTTTACTTGAATGTGCACATTTTTTGTGGATTTGTGCAAACATGCTGCTCTTTATTTTTCACCCTTCCTTATCTGCCACAATTGCATTATTTAAGTCATGTTAACAGTGGCAATAATTAATATTACATGCACTGATCCATTAAATAGGTGGGGAAGGCGGTGAAGGGGGTCAGAATATAGATAATAATTGACCACTAGCTTGACAATCCAGCTATGGATGCCCTCGGCCCCAGGTTTCATTTGTTATTTTGCAAACAAATGTAGGAGGATTAAAATTTTACAAGATTTTTTCTTGAAGATATAGCTAAAAAAATTGCATAACCAAAAATGCATTCTATTTATTTTCATATGTGATATGTTATACTATAGATTTTTTTACTTGCTCTTCTACGATGTTTGCAAATTTGATGTATCTGTTCAAATTGCTGTTCCTTAAAGCTTACATAAATCATTTTTTCCCTTTTAATTTTGGGAGTGTGTGTTACTACCCTTAATGTTTTATGACAACTAATGGAGTTGACAGATAACTGTATGAATGTGTAAGATGACGGAAACAGACAGCACAAACAGAACATGGCACATAACACAAAAGTAATTACAAGTGCTGTTCCTTTGTTTAAAACACTGGAAATGTACAAGTATGAAATAAATCTTGTTGCAAATCTACATTTTGTGTGTTACTTACTGAGAGCATTAAGAAATTCAAAATTTTATGTAACAAGCATTTTTTACAAAACCTAATGAACTTTCTTTGAACTGCCTGTAATGACAGCATATCTTTTCTTAGATAAGGATTCCAAACTACCAGTGTTCCAATTGTGATCTGACTATTGCCTTGTATATTTTTAGCAATATCTTACTACTTGTGTACTCCATTCCCTTTGAAATAAAGTCCAACAATCCATTTGCCTTCCATTTTACCAACTGAACTTGGATGCAAGTTTTTTTGTGATTCATGGACAAGAGTTTAAACTTCCTGTTCGGTAGCCTTCTGCAGTTCATTCTGCTCCTGCATTCTGACTGCCAAAGTTCATAATAGTACATTTCCCCATGTTAGGAACATTTGCTTAACCTGTCCATATTCCACTGCAGACTTTGTGTCATTTTCACCATGTGCCTTCCCACCTGTTTTTGTCATCCACAAACTAGGCTATAGAAGATACACTTTCCCCATCCATGCCATTAATATATTGTAAATAATTGAGGCCCAGCACTGATCTATGTGACACTAGTTACAGGTGTCATCCCTGAAAATGCCCCCTCATCCAACTCACTGTCTTCTATCAGTTAGCTAATCCTCTATCCATGCTGATATACTACTACCAACACCTGGCTCTTAAGTAGACTAATGTGTGATATTTTATCAATGCTTTCTGAAAATCCAAATATATTATATTCAATTTTTTTCCTTTAACCTGCCTGAAACCTTCAATAAATTTTTGTAGATTTGTGAGAAATTATTTATCCTTAATGAAGCCATGCTGACTGTATTTGACCATATTATATATTTCTAAATGCTCTGTTATTACTTCTTATTTAATAGGCTAATGTTTTCTCAACAACAGACGTTCAGCTAACTGGCTTATAATTGCCTGTTCTTTGTCCCCTTTCTAAATAAAGGTGTTAGGTTGGCAGTTTTCCAATTCTCCAGGTCTTTTCCAGAATCTACAAACTCCGGAAAGCTACTGTCAGTGCATCCATTCCCCAAAGTATCATAGAATTAATGATGACATGAAGATTAGTTTGTTCATTGACATTAATGAAGCCTTTGGCCTATCAAGTGTGCATTGACAAAACTGCTTTACACTAGTCTCATTTTTCAGCACTTGGTCTACAGACTTGTGTGTTATGACATTTTTAAAGTTCTCATTCAATTAATTCTTAAAATGTTAAAATTTGTTACCTCAACTACATTCCCAGGCAGTGTATTCCAGATTCCCACCACCTTCCCAAACCCTCTAAACATTTCATCTTAAAATTACTCCTTGATATTGACCTTTCAATTAAGTAGAATAGCTGCTTTCCATAAATCCTGTCCAGGACCATCAATCTTATACACCTTAATCAGGTCCCCTTCAGCCTTTTCTGCAGTAAAGAAAACAAAGGGCTTATCCAGTGTCTTCACAGCTAAAGCATTCTATCCCAGGCAACATCTTGGTGGATCTCCTGTGCATCCCTTCCAGTGCAATCACATTCTTCCTATAATGTGGTGACCAGAAATGCATACTGTACTCCAGCTATGATATAGAAAAAATCTTGTACATTTCCAACAACCTCACCACTCATCATCTAGTACCATGACTGATGAAGGCTAGTGCCCCATATGTTGCCTTAACAACCTCCTTTAAAGCATCCTGCATATTTTTAACTTCTGTATTCGTCTGAGCGTCCTAGTGTTCTACCATTCTTTCAGGACATGCTGATCTTATTCCAAAGTGCATCATCTCAGATATATCAGGATTAAATTCAATCTGCCCATCTGAGTAATCCATCCATATCTTCCTGTAGCTTGGAGTTTCTTTATCACTGTCAATGAACAATCTAATCTTCATATCATCAGCAAGCATCCTTATCATTCTTTTCCAAATCAATTTTTTTTGTTTATCACAAATGATAAGTGACCCAACACTGATTCTCATGGTATGCCCCAAAGCACCAGCCTACAGTCTCATGAACAGCATTCTACCACGGCCCTCTGTCTCCTGTAACTAAGCCAGTTTTGGATCCACTTGCCATGGTACCTCTGATCCCAAGAGCTTTTTAGCTTTATCAGTGTTTCTTGTGGACTCTTGTCAAAGGTGGATGTACTTGGTGAATTTAAATTCTTCAATACTGACTGGGACTCGCTTCATTCTGGAGTTTAAATGGGGCAGAATTTGTTAAGTGCACCTAGGACAGTTTCTTCAAACAATGTGTAGATAAGGAAAGAGCCATATGAGACTTTGTAATTTGGGAATGCACCTGGCCAGGTGATTGTATTTTCAGTGGGGAAGCATCTTGGAAACGTGATCATAATTCCATAAGTTTTAAGATGGTTATGCAAGTGGTTAAGACTGGTCCTCTTGTGAAAGTACTAAATTCCCCAAAGGCTAATTAGAATAGAATTAGGCAGGAAGTGGAAAAGATCAATTGGGGCAGCTGTTTGAAAGTAAATCCAAATCTAATGTGGGAGTCTTTTAAAAGCCAGTTGACCAGAGTTAAGGACCAGAGTTCCTGTGATGATGAAAGATGAGGATGGCAAGATTCAGTAACATTCGTCGATGAGAGATGTTGTAAGTTTAGTTAAAAAGAGAAAAGAAGCCAATGTCCTTTCTCCAGGAAGTGGAACAGGGATAATCCAGGAAATTATAGACCAGTGAGCTTTATCAGTGGTAATAAAATTATCAGAGAAGATTTGTAGGTGCAGAATTTATTTCATGTAAGGTTTAGGAAGCAGAAAAGAGCTTATAAAAAGAAGTTGGAGGGCATAAAATGGCTTTGGCATATAGGATTAAGGAAAATACCCTGACATTTTATACGTCAACTGGAAGCAAGAAGGTAACTAGGGAAAGGGTAGGTCCACTCAAGAATAAAGGAGGGAATTTTCGTGTAGAACCAGAGGAAATGGATAAGGTTCTTAATGACTACTTTGTTTCAGTCTTCACCAAGGAGAAACACATGGATTTTGGTATGTTTAGAGATGGGTTTGTTGATACTCAAGGCATGTTGATATTAAGGAGGATGAGGTGTTGGGTGTGTTGAAAAGCATTAAGGTAGATAAGTCCCCAGGGTCTGACAGGATCTCTCCCAGAATACTGAAGGAGGCAAGGGAGGAGATTGCTGACGCGTTGGCAGGGATCTTTCATCACAGGTGAAGTCCTAAAAGCCTGGAGAATAGCCAATGTTATTTTATACAAGAAGTGCAATAGGGATAATCCAGGAAATTATAGACCAGTGATACTATATTAATGGTAATAAAATTATCAGAGAAGATTAATAGGTGCAGAATTTATTTCATTTGGAGTAGAATGGACTTATTAAGAGATAGTGTGGCTTTGTACAGGCAAGGTGTTGATTCTCAAATTTGAGTTTTTTAAGGAAGTGACAAAGATGATCAATGAGGGTAGGGTGGTGGATGTTGTCTACATGGACTTTAGTAAAACATTTGACAGGATCTTCATGGTAGGCTAGTCCAGAAAAAAACAAATTTCATGGGATCTGAGGTGAGTTGGCAAGTTAGATACAAAATTGGCTTAGCTACAGAAGTCAAAGAATAGTTCTGGAGATGTATTTTTCTGGCTGATTGTGACCAGTGGTGCTCCACAAGGATCAGTCCTGGGACATCGGTTGTTTGTGATATATATAATTTGGATGAAAATGGTGGTCCAATTAGCAAGTTTACAGATGGCCTGAAAACTGATGAAGGTGTGAATAGTGAGGAAGGATATCTAAGGATGCAGCAGCATGTGGATTAAATGGAAAGTTGTGTGGAGAATTGGGGGGTAGTTTAATCCAGACAAGTGTGAGGTGATGCACTTTGGGAGGTCAAATGCAAGAGGAAAAATATAGCTAGTTTTGAGAAGATTTGTAGCTCAGGTTGAGGTTTTGGGTGTAGGTTTGCTCGCTGAGCTGAAAGGTTCATTTCCAGACATTTCGTTACCTTACTAGGTAACATCTTCAGTGGACCTCATGCAAAGCAATGCTGAAAATTCCTGATTTCTATTTATATGTTTGGGTTTCTTTGGGTTGGTGATGTCATTTCCTGTGGTGATGTTATGTCCTGTGGTTAAGTCACTTCCTGTTCCTTTTCTCAGGATCTTGGGAGCCAAGTCCATAGCTCCCTGAAAGTGACAAGCCATTAGACAAGATGGTAAAAATGCATACAGGATGCTTGCCATCATTGGTTAGAGCACTGAATATCAAAGATGTCAAGTCATGTTGCAACTGTATAAGATTCTGTCAGGCTACATTTGGAGCATCATGTGCATTTCTGGTTGTTACTCTGTAGAGAGGATGTGAAGTCTTTGAAGAGGTTTACCAGAATGTTGCCTGCATTGGAGTGTATTAGCTATAATGAGAGAGTGGACAAATTTGGACTGTTTTTGCTTGGATGTCAGAGGCTGACATGACCTGACAGAAAGTGAGAGGTATGGATACAGTGGAAATGTAAAATACTAGGGGACATAGGTTTAAAGTGAGAAGGGTAAAGGTTAAATGAGGTAAGAGAGGCAATTATTTTACAGAGAGGGTGGATGGTGCCAGGAACACACTGCTGGGGAGATAGTAGATGCAAATGAGAGCAGAGTTTAAGAGGCATTTCGTCAGACACTTGAACGGGCAGGGAATAGAGGGATACAGTCCATGTGAGTGAAGATGTGATTAGTTTGGGATAGTATCATGACAGCACAGACATGGTGGGCCAAAGGGTCTGATCCAGTGCTGATCTGTTCTATGCTCTAAATGAATTCAGTACCTACATCCTCCTCCAAAGTGAAGACAGATGCAAAGTACTTATTTGACACCAGTGTCCTGTAGCTCCATCCACAGATTGCCTCCTTGGGTCCTACTCTTTCTCTGGTTATCCTCTTTCTCTTTATGTATATCTTTCTGATATATTTATTGAATTTCAAGAGATTCTCCTTAACATTACCTACCAGTGCTTTATCATGCCTATTCTTTGCTTTCCTGATTATTTTCTTAAGTTCCCCTTGTACTTTCTGTACATGAATATGCAAGTAATAGAGGGATATGGACCAATGACAGGCAGAAAGTATTAGTTTAATTTGGCATTATATTCAGCATAACATCGTGGGTTAAAGGGCCTGTTCCTGTGCTGTACTATTCTATGTTCTAATCCATTTGGGCCTCCATTGATTTGCTCCCTTTGCACCTGTTAAAAACCTACTTTTCCTTCTTATGCAGTCCTGAATATTTCTAAACATCCAAGGACATCTGGGCTTGTTGTTCCTACATTTCACCTTAAAGGAAACATATTGGGTATGTACTTTCTGCAATTCAATTTGGACTCCCTGCCCCCCTTTTCTGCCATAGATTTACACAGACATAGTCATTTTGACTGGAAGCTGCCTTTTTTTAACAAACTCTTCCTTCCATAATCCCAAGCCCTTTTTGGCAGGTCGTCTTCCTCTTTTTCCAAAGCAACTTAAACATATTGTGGTCACTGTCACTAAAACACTCCTCCCCGTCACCTCAAACACCTAACTGGCTTCATTCCCCAGAATTCAGTCCAACATTCTCTTGTAAGACCATCTACATATTGACATAAAAAGCTCTCCTATATACATTTCAAGAAATCTGCTCTCTCTAAACCCATACTATGGTTATCCCAATTAACATTGGGGTGGTTGAAATTCCTTCACATAATCGCTATTATTGTTTTTATATCCCTCAGTGAACTGCCTATGTATTTGTTTCTCAATTGCCTGCAGACTCTTTGGGGGCCTATAATATATACCCAGCAGTATGACTGCTCCCTGTTTATTTCTAAGCTCCATACACAAAGCCTCAAAATTGAAGACCCTTCTAAGATATAATCGCTCTTTATTGCAGTAACTAGCATCTTTTTTACACTTTCCCCTAGGATGCAGGCACAGATGAGGAAGATGTATTCCCAGAGCAGGGCACCCATCCCTCTGTACTGTCAGCCTTGCAATGGAGGGACTGCACCCTTCATATATTTATGCCCAATTGTATATGGTAGTGACAAAATTGTATGTAGAAGCAAAAAAGATGAGGTGTCTAGTAGATACCAGAGTATGCTGAATGGTTCTACACTTACCTACAGGGATACCTCTCTCGCGCGGTTTACTAGATCAAAGGCTATATAGGTGATTTAGCAATGGAAAGCTATTGAGAGTCTGGATGGCATCCTTTGAGACTCAATGTGAATATGTGAATAAAACTGCAAGATCTAACCCCATGAGTGTATTGAACACAGATGTTGGCTCTTGCTCACTGCTTAGCAGTGGATATGACTGATGCCTGCCTCTGGGGCAAAGTGATGGAAGAACCTGCAATCCTAATGATCCCTCATGTAGCATGGGAAGCAGGTGCATAATTGTTATGAAATCATATGACATACAGGAATTTTTGACAAGATACTAATGTCAGGTCCTGGAGAATAGACGCAACAGAACCGCAGGAGGATCCAGTCTAGGGAGGTGCATATAGATGGGTGACCACATGTCTGAACCTGAAAGATAGTGTCCCTTCCCAAGAAACAGTTAAGGATTTGGAGACTGTTGAAGGGTCATTGGTTGAACCTAATACGTTACACACCAATTTGTCCAGTAAGGGAACCTGATAGTCTGCTTCAATGATTATCAACTATTTGATTTGTTTTATTATTGTGACATGTACTGAGATAGTGAAGAGTATTGTTTTGCATGCTAACCAGGCAAATCATATCTTACATATGTAATAGAACAGGATGCAGAATATATTGTTCCAGCTACAGAAAAAGTGCAGAGAAACACCATCTCTAA
Source organism: Chiloscyllium plagiosum (assembly GCF_004010195.1). NCBI lineage: Eukaryota > Metazoa > Chordata > Chondrichthyes > Orectolobiformes > Hemiscylliidae > Chiloscyllium > Chiloscyllium plagiosum. The sequence goes on from NC_057738.1 coordinate 47,992,706, forward strand.
TATATGAGATGTCCATTCATAAATCTGATGACAGTGGGAAAGAAGCTGTGTAATTATCATTATTACATTATCATGTAATGAATGAGAACATCCTAGTCTGTGCACCCATGTGATAGCAGTGGCTAAGTTAATAGCAGCTCGACCCAAAGAAGCTAAGATTTTCATGGTATTATACATTTCTGACTGCTTTTGGTTCATACTAGCAAAGAAAGAGGTCCAGTGCAAGTTTGAGTTTGGAAAGGGTCAACAGTATAAGTGAAAGATAGTGGGGGACTGCAGATGCTAGAGAAATCAGAGTTGATAAAGCGTGGCATTGGAAAAGGCACAGCAGGTCAGGCAGTATCCAAGGAGTGATAGAGTTAACGATTTGAGCAGAACCCTTCTTCAGGTCTAGGGAGGGGGAAAGAGGGGGAGAGATAAATGGAGGGAAAGGGAGGTGGGGCTAGGGAAAAGGTAAGCAATAGGTGGGCAAAGGTAGGAGGTGATAGTGATAGGTCGGTGGGAAGGGTGGAGTGGAAAGGAGAGAAGGAAGATGGATAGGTAGGTCAGGTCAAAATGGGAAATTGAGTCAGAGGGTTGGATCTGGGATGGTGTTTTAAAAAATTCTCAAGGTCAGGTTCGTAGGAGAGTAGTCTGACACAGAACAAACGACCAAGAGGCTAGTCTGCTAGAATATGAGCATTTTATTCCCCGCAGCGTCGCCACAACCAGGTCTCATACTTACAACGGGTCTGGCTTATACTCACTCTACATGTTACCGGAACTGGGAGCCGTCAGTTCTCGTAGAGCGGTTGCCAACAACCCACGCTCGGCGGTTAAACGTAACCCCGGAGCAGACTCACCGAACTGGAGACTTTTCCAGCTGATATACTCTTTTCCAGATATAAACATTCATGTGAACAGCAGAGCAAGGCTAAAAAACACATTCCATTCTGGTTACATACAGATAAGAAGATTCACACGGGGAGGTGTGTAATAAGATTCACACGGGACTAAGCAACACCTCCATTCCGGTTAGATTCACACATGTATTGGGACATAATTTTTAACCGTTTCACCACAGATGGGATGGGGGGAGGGGAGATTTTGAAACCGGTGAATTCAGTGTTCATGTTCATGTAGGCTCCTGAGGCGGAAGATGAGGTGTTCAAGTGGACATATTTGCCACAAAGATTCCATACTAGTCCATCTATTCGCCAATGCATAGCAGAGGGACCAGAGAAGTTCAGGTCACTTAGCCAGTTAATACAAAACATGGTTGATTTGTTACTGTTCTCATGATTGAAGAAAAACACCTAAATCTCCTGAGTGAGTTGCTGCAATTATTGTGGAATATGAAATTGAAAATTAACCCTAGGAAAGCTCAAATTGGACAGGAGAATGTTCAACATTTGACATCTGATCCAGAGAAACATCCATAGAGGAGATGAAAAGTAAAGTGGAACAGGAATGAATCCAATGTCAGCTGTCAATCCTGGTTTAAAAAAATACTTGGAGGGTAGGATATAATGTTGCTGCAGCTTCTCTGCTCTGTGTGGGACTGAATGGAGGAATTTAAGAGTGCTTTTATCCAGCTCTGATCTGCAAACAGTACTGGTGTTGGAAAAGCACAGTAGGTCAGGCAGCATCCGAGGAGCAGGAAAATCGACGTTTCGGGCCAGAGTCCTTTGTCAGGAAAAGGGAAGTGGGGCTGATGTCCTTAAACATCGATTCTCCTGCTCCTCGGATGCTGCCTGACCTGCTGTGCTTTTCCAGCAACACACTCTCAACTCTGATCTCCAGTATCTGCAGACCTCATTGTCTCCTTGTGTTAGAAACTCTACTCTGGAGCTGCCGATCTTTGACTGTATTAGGGCAGCCTGATACAGGAGGTGCATGGTCATGCTCAGTCACCTATGCCTCCTGTATACTGTCTGATGTGGACAAAGCATATTCTGCCTGTGAATCACATCTCTTGCCATCTCTTGGGCTTTAAAAGACTTTGCAATATATAACACATGCATGATATATTCTTGACTCTTCAACTTAGCCTTGTCCCCTAACAAAGCTCTTGGTGGAAGGGAGGATTAAGGATAGCAATGTGATCTGCACTTGCGTGCTCTGTCAGACCTGATGATAAAGCCTTTGACAGAGCCAAAGCTGGCAGGGAGTGTGGTTTATGAGGGTGAAACATAAGCATCTTTGAGGGAATACAAAACAACAGGAGTGGTATGTACATGGGTGTACACCTAGAGTGATGAGGCATCACTGTGAATGGCTCAAATTCTGTCCTTAACGAGGAAAGGAATTAGCACTGAAGCTACTCCTGACCATGAATATCCAATATTGGCAGTAATGTATGGTCATCCATCACCAAGAATGCCATATGTCTTATACCATTTTCAGTGGAAGAAGTCTTTGTTTTCTTTCTTGGGCTGATGGAGGGAACTCCCGATGATCTTCCAAGGAGTTGGTAGACCATTTCTCTAAATCTTTGTGTCTCTCACTTCCCACCCATCCTTATTAGTATATCTCTGGCAATTTCTGCTTGTCAATAACCTGTTGGAACTCTAAAATAAAACAAAAAACAGTGGATTACTGGAGACCTGAAACAAAAACAGAAATTGCTAGGTCTGGCAGCATCTATGGAGAGAAAGCAGAGTTTTTTTTTTCAAGTCCAGTTACCCTTCATCAGAAGATGAAATTGGTTCCCTAATTTCGTGATTATACCCATTAGAACCCTTTTGGTAAATAATCGTGGGCAGCTGCTCATGATGCTGAAATGATCATTCTCCTCTTGCCACTTCCATCTTAGGGTTAATTTACTTTTCTTTATTAGAACAAAAACATCTTATTTTCACAAACATTACATTGATAATAAGGGATAAAGGGCATTAGATAAATTGTTGATGTTATTTCAATGAGGCACCATGATCTTAATGATTCTTGTGACGTTTCCTTGTGTTTTCAAAAACTATAAATTTGAAAAGATAGTTACTTCTGTAACAGCAATTAAATGAAATCTCATGCTTCAAAGTAAATACTAGGATAATTCAGTTTTAAAGGGACCTATCTATACTCATGTTTTTTGAAATTTTCAGCACATGCTCCTTAACATCAATCTGTTTGAGCCTATCAGCCAGTTTCACACTGTCCTCACAAATGACAAGGTCCCTCTCACTCATGAATACTGAAGCAACGTATTCATTAAGGACCTCCCCTACTTCCTCTGACTCCAGGCACAAGTTCCCTCCACTATCCCTGTTGGCCCTAGCCTCACCTTGGCCATCCTCTTGTTCCTCACATAACTGTAGAAATCCTTGGGGTTTTCCTTAATCATGCCCACCAAGGCTTTTTCATGCCCTCTTCTAGCTCTCCTAAGTCCATTCTTCAGTTCCTTCCTGACTTCCGCATCTCTTGTCATCCAATGTTCCCTCATCCTATCATCCCTTCCTTGCCACAGTGGCACAAACCTATCCAGCACACAAGTGCTCCCTAAACAACCTCCACATTTCTGTCATGCGTTTCCCTGAAAATATCTCCCCCCAATTTATGCTCCACAGTTCCTGCCTGTAATTCCCCCTCCTCCGATTAAGCTCTTTCCCATACCATCTGCTCCTATCTCTCTCAATGTGTATAGTTATGGTGAGGGAGTTGTGATCACTATCACTGAAATGCTCTCCCACTGAGAGATCTGATATCTGACCTGGTTCGGTGCCAAGCAACAAATCCAATATGGCCTCCTTTCTAGTCAGAGTATCTATATATTGAGTCAGGAATCCTTCCTGGACACACCTGACAAAATCTGCTCCATCTAAACTATTTGACTAAGGAGGTTCCGATCAATATTAGGCAAGTTGAAGTCACCGGTGACAACAGTCCTGTTACTTTTGCACCTTTCCAAAATCTGCCTCCCACTATTAGCAACACTATTGAGGGGTCTATAGAAAACTCCCAATAAAGTGACTGCTCCTTTCCTGTTTCTAACTTCCAACCATAATGACTCAGTAGACAAATCCTCCTCAATGACCTCCCTTTCTGCAGCTGTGATACTATCCCAGATTAGTTATGCCACCCCTTCACTTCTTTTACCTCCCTCCTTATTCCTTTTGAAACATCTAAACTCCGGAACATCTAACAACCATTCCTCCCCCTGTGAAATCCATGTCTCTGTAATGGCCACAACGTTGTAGCTCCAAATACTGAACCATTCTCATCACCCTTATTCCTGACACTTCTTACATTTAAATAGATACACTTCAACCCATCACACTAACTGCAACTTTGCCCTAACAAATGTCTATCCTTCCTCACAGACTCTCTGCACACTGTATCTGCCTGTTCACCAGCTACCCGATCCTCTAACTCCGGTTTCCCCAGCCAAACAAATTTAAACCCTCCCCAAAAACTCTTGCAAACCTCCCACCCAGGGTATTGGTGCCCCGTCCTCCTTGTACAGGTCCCACCTTCCCCAGAAGGTATCCCAATGGTCCACATATATGAATCCCTCCATCCGACACCAGCCCTGCAGCCACGTGTTCATCCGCACTCACACTCTGCTCATAGCCTCACTAGCCCATGGCACTGGTACCAATCCTGAGATTATCACTCTGCTTGTCCTGCCTTTTAGCTTCCAACCAACTCCCTATAATCACTTTTCAGGTCCTCATCCCTTTCCCTACCTATGTCTTTGGTACTAAAATGTTACACGACTTCTGGCTGCTCACCCTCCCCATTAAGAATCCTGTTGACTCAATCTGAGACATCCCTGACCCTGACACATGGGAGGCAACATGCCATCCAGGAGTCTCATTCACAACCACAGAATCTCCCATCTGTTCCTCTAACCATTGAATCTTCTATCACTATCGCTCTCCTATTCTCCCCTCTTCCCTTCTGAGCCAAAGAGCCAGGCTCAGTGCCAGACACCTGGTCATTGTGGCTTTCCCCTGGTAGGTCACCCCACCCCAACAGTATCCAAAGCAATATGCTTATTATTGAAGAGAACAGCCACAGGGGATCCCTGCACTGGCTGCTTATTCCCTTTCCCTGCCCTGCCGGTCACCCAGCTACCTTTATCTGTAACTTCGATGTGACTACCTCCCTATAACTCCTCTCTATCACTCCCTCAGCCTCCCGAATGATCTGAAGTTCATCCAGCTCCAACTCTAGTTCCCTAATGTGGTCTGAGAGGAGCTGGAGTTGGGTGCACTGCTTGCAGGTGAAGTCAGCAGGAACACCAATGGTGATCTTACCTCCCACATCCTGCAAGCGGAGCATGCAACTGCCCGAGTTTCCATCCCCTTTTGCCCTAAGTTGCCGATAGAGATCGAATTAAACCTTACCTAACCAACCCTCCATGCAGAGTCTTTTTTTTTGGTTAGAGGAGGAGGATGGGTGGGAGACACTGCACATGTGGTGTTTCAGGTTTAGCCACTGCCCAAATATATTAGTTCACTAACCCAGCAGGCCCCGTGTTTACTTCCACTCCTGTTCAGCCTTCACTCCACTGATTCACAAGGTAAGTACTTAATATTCAAATTTACCGGCTTGTGCTCTCTTGACGCCTGCTGCTGAAATGGAGTTGCTTCCTGCTACTTTGGAAGATGATTCCCACCCACCTCTCCATAATGACTTTGAAACTTACAGAGTTATAGTCACTATCTCTAAAATGCTCACAACTAAAACTTCACACAATTGACTGGCTTCATTCCATAGGTGTAGACGTTTTGGACATAACCCTTCTTCAGGACTGGGGAGGGGGAAGGGGGCTGAAAGATAAATGACATAGGGAGGCAGGGGGCTGGGGGGAAGATAGCCTGAGCACAAACTCACGGAATGGTTAAGGGAACATCTCTGCTCCATACACACCAACTAACTCCACCTTCCTGTGGCCATCCACTTCAACTCCCCATCCCACTCCCCTGAGGACGTATCCATTCTGGGCCTCCTCCACCGCCAACACAAGGCCACCCACAAACTAGAGGAGGAACACCTCATTTTCCGCCTCTGGAGCCTACGACCACATGGCCTTAACACTGAATTCACAGTTTCCAAATGTCCACTCCCCCAACCCATCCCATCCCATCCCATCCCATCCCAGATCCAATCCTTCAACTCAGATCCACCCTCTTGGCCCGACCTACCTCTCCATCTTCCTTCCTATTATCCACTTCATACTTCCCACTGACCTATCACCATCACTTCCTACCCTCATCCACCTATCACCACCCCACCTACCTTTCCCCTTGCTCCACACCCTCTATTTATCTCTCAGCCCCCTTGCTTCTCCCCAGTCCTGAAGAAGAGTTATGTTCCACTCTTGCTCCTTGGATGCTGCCTGAGCTGCTGTGCTTTTCCAGTGCCACACTTTATCAACTCTGATTCTCCAGCATCTGTGAGGATCTAAAATTTGAATTTAGGCAACAATTATATGTAGATTTTTATTTACTCAAAATGGTTTCTCAATTTAAAAGAATACTATAAAATGGCCTGTGAACCTGTACTGCTGATTTGCAGAACTAAGCTGAAATTCAAAGATAAGAGGACAATAGAGTTTTCAAAAGCTGAATACTGACACATTAATTGACCATTTGAACTAACCTTGAACTCCTGGCCCCGATGGACTACATCCTAGAGTTCTGAGCGAGGTGGCTGAGGAAATAGCGGAGGCGTTGGTTGAGATCTTTCAAAAGTCACTGGAGTCAGGGAAAGTCCCGGATGATTGGAAGGTCGCTGTTGTAACCCCCATGTTCAAGAAAGGATCAAGACAAAAGATGGAAAATTATAGGCCAATTAGCCTAACCTCGGTTGTTGGTAAAATTCTAGAATCCATCATTGAGGATGAGGTTTCTAAATTCTTGGGTCGGATTAGAACAAGTCAACATGGATTTAGTAAGGGGCGGATTAGAACAAGTCAACATGGATTTAGTAAGGGGAGGTCATGCCTGACAAACCTGTTGGAGTACTTTGAAGAGGTGACAAGTAGGTTAGACCAGGGAAACCCAGTGGATGTGGTCTCTCGAGACTTCCAAAAGGCCTATGATAAGGTGCCACACGGGAGGCTGCTGAGTAAGGTGAGGGTCCGTGGTGTTCGAGGTGAGCTACTGGTATGGATTGAGGATTGGCTGTCTGACAGAAGGCAGAGAGTTAGGATAAAAGGTTCTTTTGTGGAATGGCATCCAGTGACAAGCGGTGTCCCGCAGGGTTCAGTGTTGGGGCCGCAGCTGTTCACGTATATATTAATGATCTGGATGAAGAGACTGGGGGNNTACTTTCTAAACGGTGAGAAAATTCGTAATACCAAAATACAAAGGGATCTGGGAGTGCTAGTCGAGGATTCTCTAAAGGTAAACATGCAGGTTGAATCCGTGATTAAGAAAGCGAATGCAATGTTGTTGTTTATCTCAAGAGGGTTGGAATATAAAAGCACCTTTGTGCTCCTGAGACTTTATAAAGCTCTGGTTAAGCCCCATTTGGAGTACTGTGTCCAGTTTTGGTCCCCACACCTCAGGAAGGACATACTGGCACTGGAGTGTGTCCAGCAGAGATTCACACAGATGATCCCTGGAATGGTAGGTCTAACATATGAGGAACGGCTGAGAATCCTGGGATTGTATTCATTGGAGTTTAGAAGATTAAGGGGAGATCTAATAGAAACTTACAAGATAATACATGGCTTGGAAAGGGTGGACACTAGGAAATTGTTTCCGTGAGGCGAGGAGACTAGGACCCGTGGTCACAGCCTTAGAATTAGAGGGGGTAAATTCAGAACAGAAATGCGGAGACATTTCTTCAGCCAGAGAGTGGTGGGCCTGTGGAATTCATTGCCGCGGAGTGCAGTGAAGGCCGGGACGTAAAATGTCTTCAAGGCAGAAATTGATAAATTCTTGATGTCACAAGGAATTAAGGGGTCCGGGGAGAATGCGGGTAAGTGGAGTTGAAATGCCCATCAGCCATGATTGAATGGCGGACTGGACTTGATGGGCTGAATTGCCTTACTTCCACTCCTATGTCTTATGGTCTTATGGAACCAGTACATGGCATGACAATTTACATAGATAAGGCATCTTTTAGCATAGAGCACCTTGGAATTAGTCTGTCTTCAATCATGTCACCTTGTTACAGTTGATTGGACTTTTCATGTAATTAAGAACCCTTTCCCAGGAAATATCATTGGATTACCTTGCTGTAAATCATGTTGCCTCATTATACGTGATTGGTCTTCCTTGCAATTAAGGCTGTACTATTTCTTAAAAACATATAAATAATGTGTAATTTTCAAATGTAATTGCACAACTTCACCACGGAACACAGAAGCTTCGATCTCTGTGTTGCTGGATAGAATTGCGTCAAGGTACCTTAATTCAATAGACTAATGACCATTGCTTTTTGAATAGACCGCAACTGTCAATTCTTTTGACCGATCTCGAACCAAGAGGCCCCTCTTGAGGGGTCATAGATCTTCATTTTGATGCCGTGACAGATTGTGAACAGCGATGTAAGAGATAAATGTCCTTCACTATTGAGTATTGAGGTATTCAGGCGGCCAGACATGAGTATTTTAAGAACGTTTAGTTTTCCTCTCATTCAAGTGGTGTCTGACGTGATCCCTCGCTGTTTATTTACCAGTCCAGCCCGAAAGGATCGGTCTTAGCAATGGTTGAGTCTGGGGGACTTGTTAAATGTTTAAAAAGGGGAGAGAGATTAATTGAAGTTGAGGATGCTTTG
>NC_057738.1:48001914-48004074 GCF_004010195.1 Chiloscyllium plagiosum
TAGTATTTGTGGAAGTCTGATCAGTGAGTAATTGTTTTAAAAAATAGTTGCTATAAAACTGAAGTAATTTTAAAATGGGTAATTACATAGACAGAACAGATGATTCATCATCAACGTTAGTGAAATTATGTTAAAAATTTCCTGAAAGGTCCAAGGCCTTCAGAAAACTGTATGGTGTCTAAACAAAACATTGGGTGATGAAGAATATCATTCGGCATCCCTAAATCTGTTCAATTGGTTAAAACAGCTCAGCAATTGATTTGACAATGTAACATGGGAGCGGGAACGAAAAAGTTAATTGGACTATGGCGATAGTTTTGTGATGAGAGGCACAAAGAACCAGTTTTGCGCTCAATTGGGGATTGAATTAACTGCAAATGGTGCTATGAAATCTGTTGAGGTTCTTAAAAGTGAAGTGCTCGAGCAAAATAAATATGGAAACAAAAGGAGAAGTCACAAATGACTGGTAAACAAACAGAACTGTGCAGTTTGATGGTTGGCCTTAGTTTTAATGAGGAAGACAATAATAATTCGGGTTTAGATGAGTGGTTTTTTTTAATATTATTATATAACTTTTTTTGCAGCTCCTATTTCAGCCTTATAGGCTGATCGGTCTTTGGAATGCACAGCTGTTTCACTTAATTCTCAATAACTTTACTGCTGTAGTCCAGGAACAACATTGACAAGATAATAGTCTTGCTGATGTATCTGCTGTATTGTTGTTGTTGTCCCTGTTGTATCTGTTCAGCTTGGCTTGTCTTGCTTTGTTGCTTTTTTGTTTGTTTTGGTGATTGTTCTTTGTTTATGGAATATGGAGGCTGGCCGTTATTCTTTCTTGACTTATTAAAAGATAAGGCTGACTAGTGGTAACAATTCTTCCACACTTGGTTAAGCAATGATGTCACAGCCAGGATTTATCAGACTAAACTCCCAAGCTAAAAACTGAGATATGGTGTGTGTGTGAGAGAGAGAGAGAGAGTAAAAAAAGAGCTGTACAGCTAATAGAAAATTTAACCCTTTCTGATTTGGTTTGTTTGTTGGTGATTGAATGTTTGTGCTTTGCTCTCTGAAGCTTGAGATCCGGGATTGTTTTGAGTCTGATTTCTATTATGGAAATTTAACATGATTTTTTTTTAAGGTTAAGGATTTTATAGTGATTATGAAATAAAATATTAACTCCTGTTCTTTTTACAGGCCATGATTGCCTTACTGTCAGTTTCTAAATAATCTCTTTTATCCTTACATAAAAGCCAACCTTATTCGATTTCAAATCAGCTTAATATGGAGGAAAACAACTTTATAACCTTTTCTTTGTGTTTCAGACTTGTTTGTTTCCACTTAATTTTAAGACTGATGTGTTTCATTGCTGATTATGATGTGTCAGCCATAGCTTTATTCAGAAAGTCCCCTCCCTCAATGACAGTTGAAGTTTCAGTTCAACATTAGATTGTAATAAATCATCAAAAAAATCCTACGGTTAATATCTGTGTCATTGGATTCGACCATTATTCATGCATTAGAAGTTTTTTTTTAAACTTGAATAGACAAATCCTTATAAGGCAGCTCCGGTTATTTCATGACCTATAGCATTGTAGTTGAGCAATGACTGGTTAGGACTAATTAAGAAAACTAATTTTGGGTTTAAATTAAGGGACTAAAACCAGGTAATTATAGTGGATTTCAAAGTTGGGAACTGTATGCATTTTACATTTTAAATATTAAATACTGAATAAATGAATTTCCAATTTATATATAATATATAAATATATAAAGTTTGTGAGAAGATTTGTAGCTCGGGTGCTCGTTGCTGTGGTTCTGTTCGCCGAGCTGGAAGTTTTTGTTGCAAACGTTTCGTCCCGTGTCTAGGTGACATCCTCAGTGCTTGGGAGCCTCCTGTGAAGCGCTTCTGTGGTGGTTCCTCCGGCATTTATAGTGGCCTGTCCCTGCCGCTTCCGGTTGTCAGTTTCAGCTGTCCGCTGTAGTGGCCGGTATATTGGGTCCAGGTCGATGTGTTTGTTGATGGAGATTGTGGATGGCACTCTATAAATGCCGGAGGAAACACCACAGAAGCCCTACACAGGAGGCTCCCAAGCACTGAGGATATCACCTAGACAGGGGACGAAACATTTGCAACAAAAACTTCCAGCTCGGCGAACAGAA
>NC_057738.1:48004668-48021507 GCF_004010195.1 Chiloscyllium plagiosum
TGTTGTGAGGCACAGGTCCAGTAGTTTAAGTATGCCGTCTTTGTTGATGGGTTCAACGTCCTGTTGTCTGTTCAGCAGGTTGGCTATTGTTTCTCTGGCTAGGGCTTTGTCAATAGAGGTGAACAGTGCCGTTACGTCGAATGAGACCATGGTTTCTTCCTTGCCTGTGTATATTTCTGATGATGTCCAAGAATTCCTGTGTTGACTGTATAGAGTGTCTGGATCCGCTGATCAGTTGTTTCAGTTTCTGCTGTAGTTCTTTAGCCACTTTGTGTGATGGTGTCCCTGGTAGTGATACTATGGGTCTGAGTGGTATGTCTGGTTTGTGCACTTTAGGTAGTCCATAGAATCTGGGGGTGTTGTTGCTTTCAGGTTTCATTCTTTGTAGGTCCGACCTGGTTATCTGTCCGTTTTTTTGTAGATTCCTCAGTGTGTTGTTTATCCTATTAAATTATAAAAGAAAAGAAAATGTTGTATGTTACTCAGATATATTGTAAAAAAAATGACCATTGCTATATTACCACAGAGGAGATCTGCTCTCAAAAACAAGACAATGAGAACTAAGTTCTGTTGATCCTTCAATGTCCACAAAAATAATTGAAAACTTATTTTCCATAATCTTCTTCAGATGTATCGACACTCAGTAATGCATAAAGTATGCTTGGTACCACTATATTCAGTGCTCTCTCCAAAATTCAAGCTGAATTCTATTCATATCATTAGGTGTCCCTAACGATAAAAAGGACTACTGCCTGACTTAAGCAGGCACTGCTGTCACCCAGTATTCCAACCTTTGGAAAATAGGGACAGCCAAACATATCGAGGAATAGGGTGGTATATCAATCATTATTTCTTTTGTAGCATCACTGCCCCATTTCATGGAGTTGGCAAGCTCCATAATGTCACAGCTATGAGATACAATGACTAGGACAAGTGAATGAGATAAATCACCTATTTAGTTATTCTCCTCTTGCAATTTTTGATTAGCTGAAAATTCAAATCCTAAAATTAGCTTTCAAATCATGACAAGTAAGATTCCAAAATGTATAGTTAGGAACAGGCTTTAAAATTAGACAAGCATAAATTGATAAATTGGTTAAATGAGGTTAAAATGAAAACAGAAGCAAGGAGATTAACTACAGAAGGGAAGAGAATGATGCAATAAGAAGGATAAAGCAGCAGAGTACAGTTTTTAAAATGTTTTAGTCACTTGTTGGGTTTCCACCCTGAATTACAGATAATGATTATTCTATTTATTATTATAAATATTTATTATTAATTATAATATTTATATTATTAATATTTATAACAAATCAATTGTATTAGCCTGAATCAATATTAATTGGCAGGATTTCTTCACACATTCTCAGTGACCTGTCATATTGATTCATAGCTAATTTAAAACATGACTGCATTAATTCCTTGTTAATTAAAGAATGGAAAGCTACATTACTGGCCAGTTGAAGAAATTTTGCATATGATTGGGGGATAGGGATAGATATATATATGGCAGATGAAAATCCCAAAAGTTGGGGAGGCGACTGTGAATGGTTTTATATATGTGTATAAGAAAAATTAGAACTGACATGAGAAAACAATGTAAGGCCACTAAGGTTGAGGAATATATAAACAAGGTTAAGCAACAATACTGTAAAATAAAAAATACTTAGATTCTACTCAGAATCCCGAGCCTATGTCTGGCATACCGACCCTTTTTGAGAATTGGGATTTCATTCCTGTAAACATGCTGAGCCCTGTGGCTATGTGGTTGGCACTGCTGCCTCGCGGTGCCAGGGTCCCGGGTTTAATGCCAGCCTTGGATGGCTGTCTGTGTGGAATTTGCACATTCTCCCTGTGTCTGTGTGTGTTTCCTCGGGTGCTCCAGTTTCTTCACACAGTCCAAAGATGTGCATGTCAGGTGAATTGGCCATGCTAAATTGCCCATAGTGTTAGGTGCATTAGTCAGAGGGAAATGGGTCAAGGTGATTTATTCTTCGTAGGATTGGTATGGACTTGTTGGGCCTGTTTCCACACTGTAGGGAATTGAATCATCTCCTGATTGTCCCCAGCCTTAATTTAAAGCATCCACTTGTTGAAACTTTTCCTTCTTTTGAAAATGAAGCATTCAGTCTTCATCGTCGATATCATGGGCATGAGTGACCTGCGCCATCCTAAACTGGGTCCCATCCCGGGGACTAGAGTAATGTTAATGAAGCATGCCCCTGACTGCAAGACCAAACCGGCCAAATTTGCTCAGTATGCCCAAGTGTGATACGGATGCAAATGCAGTAAAATTCTAGGAACAGCCTGAATATGAATGACTTGTGTTACAAGACTAAAAGATGCGTCTATCTGTCTGATGGAAGTAACAAACAATTGAACAATAAACAAGAAGCTCAATTACCTTTATTTAACCCTATGATTTTGCAATGTTTTCTGGCTGGAGTCACTGACATGATCCAGACCAACCGTACAAACCAGTCCAGGAATTTCCAGTCGCAACTGAGGTGAGCGATGGTTTTCTTTTGGGATAGCCAGAACCGGACTGAACCATGATGCAAGTTACAGGTAAAACAAATTATATTCAGCGTCCTTGCGATCCCAAATGCTGTATGCCAGCCCGGATAGGGTTGATTGGAGCCAGGATACCCACTGGGGGGGACGGAACCTACCTCATGTATCTACCCGATGACCAATGCTGGACAACACTTTCCTGAGGGGATCCTGAAAATGGGGACAGGCAGGTCCCAACATTTCACCTTTGAGACTGGCAACAAGACATAAAAAAAACCCCAGGGGCAAATGTCTGGCCCTTGCTTTAACTGTTGAAATGTGGCCAATGGGGAGTAATGTGTCTTAAATGTTACCTCGGAGCTGACATTGGGAATCAACAGGCTTTCATCCTATCAAAAGGAAAATCTACTAATATACACTGACTCTTCATTGTGCTTTTAAAATGATCCACGATTTTGGAGCCTTGTGGGAACATTGAAGATTTTTAACTCCAAAGGGGGGCAGCGTTATAGTAATGCTATTTTGTCCAATCAATCTGACAGTTATCAAGATATCTGGCTCATGCTGATGAAACTGATGCTGTTTTTAAAGTAATAAGCAAGTATATGCAGCTGCCAAGCAGGCAACCTTACACCCCAAACTTCTGATCCCATTGGGTCCCCAGCAAAACCCATTCAGACACAGCATAAGGACGGGTATGCCAGACCTGGGTAAGGTGCAAAATCACGGGGGAATGATACTGTCTGTTCAGTGTCAAATCACAATGTAGAGGTTGATTTCTCTATTGCTTACTGACTGTAATCATACAGGTTTAGTGTTTGGATTGTTTTCAATATTGTTTTGAAAATTGAAAGTAATTTGCACATCTCCATTTCTGAAATATTTACAGGCACTTTATACTACAATATACTACTGACTGAATTATCAAGTGATTTGATTTCATACATTGACGCTAAGCCTAAATATCTTTGCTTTGTGCGTGGAGCTTGTAAGAATACACACTGGTTGATTTGATTTATTTTTGGATTGGGCTGTTAGATCTAAGAAGGAGTGTCTGGCTGAGCTATTAACTTCACTTAGATATTTAATACTGAACAGTGATGGTTTATCATTTTAGGACTGTACCAATATCTATATTTTAGGGTTAGCTCAATATTAGAAAAATTTCAGTGTGGTTTGAAAGCTTTGTGTCACGTTACCATAATTTGGGGACAGCATTGCCCTCCAGCCAATATTTACTACCCATTTTTCTCAAAATCATCATCAGATTTCTACACTTAATTCTAGTTACTGTTAACTAAAGCAATAGATCAGACCATTTAATTGGGCATAATGTTAATTTTTTTAAAAAAGAGAATACTATATATATTGTAGAACTAATTTAAATTTTCAATAATATAGATTTTTTTTAGTAGCAAAACTTCAAAGAACATTACATCCCAGCAAAGCTGGATTTATAAAAATAGGTTTGCTTAATTCGTCCATGCCTGGGCTTTTCCATATAAAATAAGAAAATAATGGGAAGGAAGGGAATGCTTGTGTATAATTTAAAATGAATGAACTTTTTGCCAGTATGGGCAATATATTTACTCCAGCGGGCTATCTGAGTTTGATTAATTTGAGAATTATTTATTTCAAAATTGCTCTTGGGGCTTCTAGCCTGCTGAAGAGCACAAATTATGGCCTCAAATAAGGTACTCCTGCAATACTCAAACCAGAATATGGGTGACCTCTACCAGATTAGTTTGTGTTACTTCTTTGCAGCTGCCTATTTTAATTGAATATATGTATATTGTATATACTTATATACAAGGAAGAAATGATTTATACTTTATTACAATGGACACTTTGCGGTCTCCAACCTTGCAAGGGGGGAGATGATAAAGATCGAACTTGACCTGTTGTGTGGACTTGCCATTGCCAGTACTGGTGGACAAGAAGGGACAGTTTAACTGTACGATCCTGAGCAAACAGAGACTGTGTACCAACTCTGCCAGAAAGATGTCCTTGTGTGTGCCAAAAGACTGAATGTTGCCAAGAAAGACTTTTGCAGTGGTCAACTGCATAAAAAATTAACAGTTCATTTACAGAACAAGTCTAAATGGTCTTTACCATGTAAACTGTTGTGTGCCAATTTGATTACATTTGTACTATGGGCATCCCTGATAAGCCTTATCCCCTTTCAGATAGATCACATAGTAAAAGAGACAAAGGTGGGATGTTTCTAGAAACCCATAATAAAAATATTTACACGGCATAATATCTTTTTAGTTATTACCTATCCCCACCTGCTACTTGTTTATGGACTTCCTCCAATAAATTTGCAATATCCTATCTAAATTACTACGAGGGTAAGGAATGGGGGTGCGCTTATGTAAGAGTGCCTAAGTTTTTTTCCTGTGCTATGATTAAATGTAATGGTCGCCACTGCTTTTCTGAAGGACCTTGCATCTCATTTGTATGCCTTAACGAAAAATGTATCCCTATTATCACTGGAATTCAAACTCTATGTGGAGAGGGTAACAACACCCACCTTCATTACGATACCCCTAACGGCACTAATATTTTCCCAATTATTGGAGGGGTAGAACCATTTTGGGATGTTGACCATGTTTCTTATCAAGAAACTCACCTCATTAGTACTGGATGATTTTCACCCTCCGCACTCAGGGCCAAATTATGTAATCATGGATTATCCACATACCCCAGGAAGTCACAAAGATAGGCCCACTGCTTACTGAGAAGGTCCCTCTATTGCCTATGCTAAACCTGGATATTTTTTGCAGTTATAATAAGGCAGCTAACTACCTTGTCCTGAATAGAGCAAGTAGTCCTCATGCCGTAGCTGTAGGAACACTATTTCCAACTCCTGTTCCCTGTCCAATTACCTGGCAATGAGATCATTATTCCCTTTTTAAACATACAGTTTCTCCTGACTTCTGTATAGAATGAAAGAATCCAAAGACCATACCAAGAAGTAAAACACACTCATATGCAGCTCTTCGTGCTCTTTCATTAGGAGAGTCATCAAGACCATAATTATCTCATTGGTGGACTCACAATATTGGGAAATGAGACACCTGCCGCCTTAATAGAAATTAAAAGTGCTTTCAGAATTACGCCTATTTGCCCAACAAAACCGATTACATACTTGTGAAGGAAGGTGGATTTTGCATTATAGTTAAAGGAAAATGCATTATGAGGGTCACTGATCTTTTCGAAAACATTATTTGGCATGTTGATAAGATTCATATTTTTGTCAACCAAATGAACAAATGTGCAGGATGGGAAGATTGAGGTTTTGGCTCATGGTACAACTGATTAATTAATATGTCTTTGTATGGTGCTATTGTTTTAATTTGTCTTTTTGTTGGTATTGCTATAGTTAAGCGTATTATTGTTAAAATATTAACTTCTATTGACAATATTGGTTCCAACCTGAAAATGCTTCTTCATTACTTAAATCATGATGAGGAAACATCATTGGCTGCCCTTGGTTCCCCTTCAGAGGAAGAGGAAGTATGGCAGTCTTTTGCTGCCATTGAATTGGATTAATTTGATCCATGCCTTTATAGTGTGGTCATTGAATGACCAAATGGGTGAATGAGGATCTAAAATTTGAATTTAGGCAACAATTATATGTAGATTTTTATTTACTCAAAATGGTTTCTCGATTTAAAAGAATACTATAAAATGGCCTGTGAACCTGTACTGTTGATTTGCAGAACTAAGCTGAAATTCAAAGATAAGAGGACAATAGAGTTTTCAAAAGCTGAATACTGACACATTAATTGACCATTTGAACTAACCTTGAACCAGTACATGGCATGACAATTTACGTAAATAAGATATCTTTTAGCATAGAATACCATTGGATTAGTCTGTCTTCAATCATATCACCTTGTTACGGTTGATTGGACCTTCCTTGTAATTAAGAACCCTTTCCCAGGAAACATCATTGGATTACCTTGTGTAAATCATGTTGCCTTATTATACGTGATTGGTCTTTCTTATAATTAAAGCTGTACTATTTCTTAAAAACATATAAATAATGTGTAATTTTCAAATGTAATTGCGCAACTTCACCACGGAACACAGAAGCTTCGATCTCTGTGTTGCTGGATAGAATTGCGTCAAGGTACCTTAATTCAATAGACTAATGACTATTGCTTTTTGAATAGACCGCAACTGTTAATTCTTTTGACCGATCTCGAACCAAGAGGCCCCTCTTGAGGGGTCATAGATCTTCAGCTGCAGTCCTCAGTTTCTTCTAGTTCCCTTAGAGTAGGTCTATCATTGCCAATCTCCAGTAGGATTAACTACACACTGGTACAAAAAGCTCTCCTGGATGCACTTTAAAAATTCCATCCTGTATAATCTTTTCACTCTAAAGTGCTCTCAGTTAGTGTTAGCAAAATTAAAGTCCCCAACAACTATAACCCCATTTCTCTCATACTTTTCTGTGATTTGCTTACACATCTGCTACTCCACCTCCCTCTGAATGTTGGGAGGCCCATAGTATAACCCCAGAGAAGTAACTGTCCCTTTTTTATTTCTAACCTCTAGCCAGATGGCCTCATTTGAAGAACTTTCAACAACATCCTTCGTCATCACTACAGTGATAGTTTCCTTTTGTCTGTAATACAATGCACCCATCTCCTTCTCTTTACTCCCTACCCTGCCTGAAACTTCAATAGCCTGGAATGTTGAGCTGCCAATCCTGTCCTTCTTTTAACTATATCTCAATGATTGCAACAATATCATATTCCTATGTGCTGATCAATTCTCTAAGTTCATTGGCCTTACCAGTCAAGCTCCTTGCACTAAAAAAGAGACAGTTTGGCTTTCTTGACCTCCTATGTGTCTTATCATGCCCATGTCTTCTTCGCCTGCTGGACCTTCCTGGCATTCCTTCTATATCTGATTGTACCTTGTTCCCAACTTGTCTACTCTGTGCTCCATCCCCCTGCTAAATCAGTTTAAAACCTCTCATCAAGGATATTGGACCCATTCCGGTTCAGGTGTAACCCATCCGGATTGTACAGGTCCCACCTACCCCAGAATCTGTCCCAATTATGTAAATATCTGAAAGCCTCCTTTCTACACCATCCCTTTTGCCATGCATTCATCTGACTCATCTTCCTATTGCCATACTCAACAGCATATGACACTGGAAGTATTTTTTAATTCATTCACAGGATAAGGCATCACTGGCTAGGCCAACATTTATTGCCCATCCCTAATTGCCCAGTGGGCAGTTGAAGTCACATGGAATTCAGACCAGATAAGGATGCCAGTTTCTTTCCTTAACAGACATGATGAACCAGATGGATTTTTCCTGATGATCAGTTTCATGGTTATAGGTATACTTTTAATTCCACATTTTTTATTGAATTCAAATTCCACTATCAGCCATGGTTAGATTTGAACATACATTCCTAGAACATTACTGGGATCTCTGGATTAAATAGTTTAGTCATAATGCCACTCTCCTTCCCCCTTCCATGGAGTTGAGTTCTCCTGCCATTGTGAACCGTAATAACTACAAACAATAAACTGGGAACCAATTATTCAATCTTACCCACCACTCACCAAATTAGATTTCTCTTTGTCTGTCTGTCTGTCTCTCTATTTTGAACAAACTACAAACAATAAAAATAAGGATTTTGCACTTTCTCTCCCTCTGGATATTATTCAGTCTCTAAAGCTGGTTCCTCAGCTGCCAATTTTCTGAGTTGTGATATCACATCAGGAGCTCCAACTCTGGATTCAGCACCCTTTCACCCCCATATTCATTCCCACTCCCTCTCTCAATGTTCACCCCAGGTTCCCTCTCACTCCCTCTCCCACCACTCACCCCGTAGGGTCACCTCTCCCCTTTCCTCTCCCCCTATTCACATCCCCAAGTCACTCCTCTCTCTCCCACCTCGTTTATTCCCAGGGTCACTCCCCTCCTCTACCGCCCTGCTTTGACATAGCTCGATCCAGGGCCCAGCTCCTGGCAGTGTGTTAAACAAGGGGTTGAAATGTTATTAGGGTTAGGTGAAAATGTGGACTTGTTGATTACAATCAGATCAGCTGCAATCTTATTGAATGGTAAATTAATTTTAGTGATAGGTGTAAATGGAAGAAAACAGATCAACTCTGCTGAGAGCGAAGACAACAAGATACAAAAAAGACATGGAGTAGGGGAGGATGTGATTGAACTGGAGAGTAGTATTTATGTTGTGAAGTTGTTGAATTAATGTTGAGCCATGAGGCTATAATGTGCGTAAGTGTAAGAAAATGCCAGGAACATCCAGGATTTCATTCATTGTGCAGGATGTGTTAATCATGGATTCTGAAGAAGGGTCACTGGATCCAAAATGTTAGCTTTGATTTCTGACGACAGATGCTGCCAGAGCAGTTGACCTTTTCCAGTAATTGCTGTTTTATTTCTGATTGCCAGCATCCGAGGTTCTTTTAGTTTATTTGTTTAGTATTTAACTCACTACCACATTTCTTCTAGGCATACCCACCTTGAAGAGGTTCTGCTTCTCTCTTGGACTAGATTTCCATTCCAATCTTTTATCTTGTTCACCATCATTAATTTTGTTGTCAATCTTGGTGTTTGACAAGACATTTGCCAAAACCTGTATCCACAGCAACATCTCATTCCTCCATGACTGCCCCCAGCTCAGATTTACCCCACGTGGATTTCAACTGAAGCTTCATCCTTTGTGTTTCACATCCACCTGTGTTCTCTGTAATGTTCAACATTCCTCAGACAAATGTTCTCGCCACAACCTGAGATTGACAATTGTGCCATCTCTTGCCACTTGCACACTCTCGACCATGCTCTCCAACAGCACCACCTCGCGCTGTCCTGCCAACTCCCAGTTCCACTTCATCGTCCAGCTCACTCGATATTCTAACAAGAAACCTTTCCTTTCAGGCATTAAGAAACACAAGATGCAACAACTCAATGCTAACAACACCCCTCTGTAAATTTCCTATCCTCCCCTTCCCTCTGAACCCATTCCCTTTCCCAACTCATAAATAAAAGCAAATTACTGCGGATGCTGGAATCTGAAACCAAAAGAGAAAATGCTGGAAAATCTCAGCAGGTCTGGCTGCATCTGTAAGGAGAGAAAAGAGCTGACGTTTCGAGTCTAACTGACCCTTTGTCAAAGTTTTATCCATCTGTGTCCCCACCTCAATGAATTTAAGGCACAACATGATTAGAATCCCTACAGTGTGGAAACAGGCCCTCCTGCCAGGTTCTCCTTAACAGCTCCTCCCCTTGTTGCATAACCATTTAAAATATCATGAAAAGGTACAGAAAATAATCAAAAGGGCCAATGGAATAACAGTTGGTATATCTAGAGGACTTGAATATAAGAGGTAGAAGTCATAGTACAGCTGCACAAAGCTCTGCTTAGATCACAAGTGGAGTACAGCAGACAGTTCTGGGCTAAGATAGATTAACTTTGAAGGGAGAGTTTTATAGATTTAGCAAAATTATATCTGAACTCCCAAGAGTAAAGTTACAAAGGGAGATTACCCAAACTAGAAGTTGAAAGGGTAGGATTTCAAGACATTAAAGGAAACAAATAGGAGAGAGACTATTTCTAATGGTTGACAAGACTGGAAGAATTGAGCATCGTCTAAAATGTAGAACTCACCCTTTCAGGACTCAGAAAGAAAAGCTTCTATACACAAAGGCAGTCAAAGTTTGAAAATCTCTTTCATAAGTGACTTGACTATGGATCAACAGTTAATTTCTAGTTAATAACATCTCCTCCACTATCTACATACTGGTATTAACAATAACCAAAACTGAACTGAACTAGATATATAATTACAGAGGTTACATGAGCAAATCAGAGGTTTGGAATACTGCGGCAAGTAAGTCATCTCCTGACTCCCAAAGCCTATCCACCATTTATAAAGCATAAATCAGGAGTGTGATAGAATACTTCCCACTCTCCTGCATGAATGCAGTTCCAACAACACTCAAGAAGCTTGAGGACAAAGCAGCATCCACTAACATCCACTCTCTCTACCACCAATGCTCAGTAGCAGCAGTGAGTATGATCTACAAAATGCACAAAATTCATCAAAGATCCTAAGATAGCATCTTCCAAATCCATGACCGCTTCCATCTAGAAGGATAAGGGCAGCAGATACATGTGAACACCATCACCTGCAAGTTCCACTCTAAGACATTCATCATCCTGACTTGGAAATATATTGCAATTCCTTCAGTGTCACTGGGTCAAAACCTTGGAATTCCTTCCCTTAGGACATTGTAAATCAACCTATAGCCTATGGGCTGCAGTGATTCAAGAAACCAGTTCACCACCTTCCCAAGGGCAACTAGGGACGGCAATAAATGCTGGCCAGCCAGCAATGCGCACTTCTGAATTAATTTAAAAAAAATGAAGGTATGTTTCTGACCAGCCATCACCTTACAATTGGAGTACGCTCAGGGTTAGTATTGTGCGATAACAGAGCACGTAGACTGCAGTGATTCAAGAAAAGGTTTCTTCTTGATCTTATTTGACTAATGAGTAATTAATTGGTTTGATAGTATAAATTGCACAATTATGCAGCTACCTAGATTTTCAGTAACAATTGTCTGGCTTTGTTATAATATCAATAAAAGAGCCCCATGCTCTCTTTATGAACATCGAACATTACTAATAGGTTAAGCTGCAGCAAAGTGTACCAATCTCTCACAAACGAAAATAGAAATTGATGGAAAAGCTCAGCAGGTCTGGCTGCATCTGTGGAGAGAAATCAAATGTAATGTTTCGGGTCCGTTGACTCTTCTTCATAGGGGTGCCAATCTCTCATTCGTCAGGAGAGGCCACAGGAGAATAATCAAACCGATTGCAAAACCAGCTTTAAATCAGTGACAGAAAAGCGGGCTAGCGTGAAAGCTTCTTTGAAACAGGCCCATGTGTAAATGTTAATCAACCAATATTTGTCAGATGTGTAACCTTGGCGTCCCTTGTATTCTTAAACTTTGTTAAACCGCAAACGAATTTGCAGTTGCTCGTTGTACTGTATCAATCAGATGAGGAGACAGGTAAAGACTCAGAGACCCTAGTATGCTGTACTTTGAGATGTGTTCTTCACAATTATTTGGAAGCTTAAATATAATCGTACCCATTTGGCGAGGGGCTAGATAGAAGGGCAGAAGGAACGGGGGAACTCTTGTGAGACCCGACACCTGATGCTGAACGATTTGGAAAATCTATTTGTCAAAAGGCTGCAAACTGAATTGGTAGATGAAGAGATTAATTTAAATTTGCGAGATGTTTTAACCAATAGCGCATTCTCTAGAACCACTGTTCTTATCCTTTGAAATTATCCTATTATTTGAGTTATCTATTATCTTTTAAAACTGCGTGGTGAAAATTAGTCAACAAAGTTCTTTCTTGCTAAATGGCAAAGTAACTACAACCGATCCGGATATACACAGAGAAACACACCAGGGCTGTGACTGCGAACGCCCTAGTCCCCCTTGTGGTCTGAGCAGAAACTTCACCTGGTGTCACAACATCTAAAGGAAATCGAAACCGAAGATTAACCGGGAGAAGAAACCTCATCTTGGTCAGAGAAAAGGATTTTCCAGGTGAGTTAAGATTTCATACCACATAATGTAAAACAGCGACAAGGGGGATTTTGCAGGGCGATGGGGAAAGAGCAAAACAGGACATTGAGATTAAGGAAAATTCTATAAATAACTTGCATTTATTTAATATTTCGCAACATCTGGAGGTCTCAAAATACGTCTAGAGGTAATTTTTGAAGGTGGAGTCACTGTTGAAATATAATGTGACAGTCAAATTTGCACAAAGAGTAATGCAATAATGGTCTGATAATCTGTTTGATGTTGATTGAGGGTTAAATATTGTACAGGAGGAAAGTTCTCCTGCTCTTCTTCCATGAAGTGGCATTGGGCTTTTTACATTCATCCAAGAGGGCAAGTGTCAAATAAAAACAGAAAGTGCTGGAGAAACTCAGCAGGACTGACAGCACCCATGTCTCATATTACTGCTCTAATTGCCATGCCATTTAGCACAGAGACAAAGTCAGGAAACTTGTCATGATTGTCAACAGGCATCAGCCCAGATGACGGCAATAATCTTTGCCCAGGGGATCTTAGCACAGAATGTCAGAAGTAACTCTGAACTAGTGTAGAGAATGCTTGGTGCAGTCAGAGCCAGGATCCTATGAAGAGCCGAGTGACGTTCAGCGCACCACCTGTCTTGACAGGTCATTCTCAATGATTGCTTTGCATCAATGTTCAGTGAGGAATGGGAGATGATGAATGCTGAGATTAGAGATAGAAGTTTGTTTACTCTGGATCACGTTGGTATAAGGAGGGAAGATGTGTTGGGTAGGCTAAAGGATATTAAGGTGGACAAATCCCCAGGACTGGATGGGATCTATCCCAGGTTGCTGAGGGACGCGAGAGAGGAAATAGCTGGGGCCCTGACAGATATCTTTGTAGCATCCTTAAACACAGGTGAGGTGCTAGAGGACTGGAGGGTTGCTCATGTTGTCCCCCTGTTCAAGAAGGGTAGTAAGGGTATTCCAGGTAACCTGTGAGCCTGACGTCAGTGGTGGGAAAGTTGCTGGAGAAGGTACTGAGAAATAAAATCTATTTATATTTGGAAAAGAATGAGCTGATCAGTGATAGGCAACATGGTTTTGTGCAGGGGAGATCGTGCCGTACCAACTTAATAGAGTTCTTTGAGGAAGTGACCAAGTTGATAGATGAAAGAAGGGCTGTCGATGTCATATACATGGACTTTAGTAAGGCGTTTGATAAGGTTCCCCATGGTAAACTAATGGAGAAAGTGAAATCACATGGTGTGCAATGTGTTCTAGCTAGATGGATAAAGAACTGGTTGAGCAACAGGAAGCAGAGAGTAGTAGTCAAAGGTAGTTTCTTGAAATGGAGAAAGGTGACCAGTGGTGTTCCACAGGGATCAGTGCTGGGGCCACTGTTGTTTGTGATATACATAAATCATCTGGAAGAGGGCATTATTGGTCTGATCAGTAAGTTTGCAGATGACACGAAGATTGGTGGAGTAGCAGAAAGCTTAGGGGACTGTCAAAGAATACAGGAGAACATAGAGAGACTGGAGAGTTGGGTGGAGAACTGGCAGATGGAATTCAATCCAGGCAAATGTGAAGTGATGCGTTTTGAGAAGTCTATTTCTAGAGTGAACTATACTGTAAACGGAAGAGCCTTGGGAAAGGTTGATGAGCAGAGATATCTGGGAGTTCAGGTCCATTGTATCATGAAGGTTGCTGCACAGGTGGATAGAGTGGTCAAGAAGGCATATGGTATGCTTGCCTTCATCAGACGGGATATTGAGTATAAGAGCTGGCAGATCATGTTAAAATTGTACAAGACATTGGTTCGGCCGCATTTAGAATACTGTGTACAGTTCTGGTCACCACATTACCAAAAGGATGTGGACGCTTTGGACAGGATGCAGAGAAGGTTTACGAGGAATTTGCCTGGTATGGAAGGTGCTAGCTATGAAGAGAGGTTGAGTAGGTTAGGCTTGTTTTCCTTAGAAAAAAGGAGATTGAGTAGGCCTGATTGAGGTCTACAAAATCATGAAGGGTATAGACAGGGTGGATAGAGATAAGCTTTTTCCCAGGGTGAGGGATTCAATAACAAGAGGTCACGCGTTCAAGGTGAGAGGTGAAACGTTTAAGGGGAATATGCACAGCAAGTACTTTACACAGAGGGTGGTAGGTGCCTGGAATGCGTTGCCAGCAGAGGTAGCAGAGGCAGGCACGGTAGATTCATTTAAGGTGCATCTAGTCAGATGCATGAGTAGGTGGGGAACAGAGGGATACAGATGTTTAGGAATTGGGCAATAGGTTTAGAGAGTGGATTTGGATTGGCTCAGGCTTGGAGGGCCGAAGGGCCTGTTCCTGGGCTGTAAATTTTCTTTGTTCTTTGACTGGCTTTGGGAATTGGGGGGGTGAGGGTTAGGGTGAGTGAGCAAAGATGGTACAGTTAATAGTGAGAGTGGGAAAGCATGAGTCCTGGTGGAAGATGGGTGCAGAAACTGAGAGGGTGTGAGGGTGAGGTATCAAAGAGAAGATGGTGGCACTTATCCTGGCAGAGTGGAGAAGGACATTGACCTTCCTATAATGCTGGGCATTCCCCCAGAAGTTGAGGCTGCACTGACCCGGGGGAGAGTCACCCTTAAATCAAGGCCTGGATGGATCTGGTGCTATTCCTCATCCCGGGGGAGGAGGAAATCCTGCCTCTGCCCACCCAATCCACAAGGAGCTCCAGGTCTCTGCCCACAAAGTGGGCACTGTTGTCCCCCCCATCTGCCATGTCCCAGGCAAATGTCAAGAACGTTGCAGGGTAGCTCCAGACTGGCAGTGCTTGCTCAGGTACACAATGGGATTTAAAGATGGTGCAGGTACAATGGATGCTGGTGAATTCCGGGATATAATTGACAGGGCATTGCTCCAAGAATAGTGCCTGATAGGATGGCTTAGAAATCAGATATAAGATACAACGCCAAGGGATTTTGTAGGAAATTTATGAGGCATGTTTGGTAAGGTCTGGTGAGAAAGTTCACAGGGTCTTGCAGCAAAAAATCTGATGCAAGTCGACTTAGCCAAAAAAAGTAAGGTTCAGCCCAACATTAATGACTCTTCTTCAGAATTTCCAAATGTTCCAAAGAAGAGTTATACTGGATGTGAAATGCTAACCTTCTTTCCTTCTCTACAGACTCTACCAGACCTGCTGAGTTTCTCCAATATTTTCTGTTTATATTTCAGATTTCCAGTATCTTCAGCATTTTAATTTTATTTGCGCAGCTCAGAGGTCATAATTTAAACATCTGAAACACAACAGGTTCAGAAAAGATTTACAATGATGTTGCCAGGATTGGAGGATTTGAGCTATAGGGAGAGGCTGAATAGGCTGGGACCGTTTGTCCTGGTGCGTCAGAGGCTGAGGGGTGACCTTATAGAGATTTATAAAATCATGAGGGGCATAGATAGGATAAATCGACAAAGTATTTTCCCTGGGGTGGGGAGTCCAGAACTAGAAGGTATAGGTTCAGGGTGAGAGGGGAAAGATATAAGAGACCTAAGGGGCAACCTTTTCATGCAGAGGGTAGTGCATGCATGAAATGAGCTGCCAGAGGAAGTGGAGGAGGCCGGTACAATTGCAACATTTAAAATGCATCTGGATGTGTATATGATTAGGAAACGTTGAGAGGGATAATAGCAAAGTGCTGGCAAATGGTTGAGATTAGATTGAGATATCTCATCGGCATAGACAAGTTGGACTGAAAGGTCTGTTTTGTTGATGTTTATCTCTGTGACTTTCAATTCTGTGTCCTGTAATCCTGCCCCACTAGTTACTTGATAAAGGAGCAGTGCTCTGAAAGCTAGTGCCACCAGATAAACCTGTTAGACTATAACGTGGTGTTGTGTGACTTTTAACCTTTGTACACCCCAGTCGAACACCAGCTCCTCCACATCAGGTTCTGGGGGGCTTAGACCAGGTAGAGAGGGAGAAACTTCCTTTACACTAAAAGCAAAGAATTATAAGGGCGTCCCACCCCAACACATTTTATCCCCGCCCCGCTCCAAGCCCATATCCACACCCCTCTCCAAACCCATATCCCCGCCCTGCTCCAAGCCCGTAACCACACCCCGCTCCAAACCCGTATCCCTGCCCCACTCCAAGCCCGTATCCCCTCCCCCTCAAAGCCCGTATCCCCGCCCCTTCCATGGTATCCATGCCCCGCTCCAAGTCCACATCCCCACCCCGCTCCAAGTCTGTATCCCCGCCCTGCTCCAAGCCAGTTTCCACGCCCAGCTCCAAGCCCGTATCCAAGCCACGCTCCAAGCCTGTATCCCCGTCCTGATCCAAGCCCCTTTCCACACCGTGCTCTAAGCCTGTATCCCGGCCCTGCCACAAGCCCGTATCCCTGCCCTGCTCAAAACCTGTATCTCCGCCCCTTCCAAGCCCGTATCACCTCCCCGCTCCAAGCCCGTATCCCCTCCCCGCTCCAAGCCCGTATCCCCTCCCCCTCCAAGCTCGTATCTAAACCTCGCTCCAAGCCCGTATCCACACCCCGTTCCAAACCCGTATCCCTGCCCTGTTCCAAACCCCTATCCACATCCGGCTCCAAGCCTGTATCCCCTCCACGCTGCAAGCCCATATCGCCGCCTTGCTCCAAGCCCGTGTCCACACCCCGCTCCAAGCCCATATCCCCTTCCCGCTCAAAACACGTATCCATGCCCCGCTCCAAGCTCGTATCAACGCCCCGCTCC
>NC_057738.1:48022007-48044002 GCF_004010195.1 Chiloscyllium plagiosum
TCTTGGGTTTTCGGCAGACGACTTTTCTGTAAATCAACCTTACAGATAACTAACTTTGGCACATGGTTAATATGCTGATTTTCAGCTAACGGGTTGTAATTGTGATACCTTTGGGACATTTCAATTAACCAAGTTCATTCCTTCTACAGAAGTGTCATTTACCAGTCATGATCTCGATTCTGCGTAAATGATCTGTTACTGAGCAGAATGAGCATTTGGCCCATTGAGTGTGTCCCACCATTTCACATGGCTGAGGTGTTTCCCAACGTTTTCCTGTATTCTCTGTGTAACAAACCAAGAACCTATCTGTTTCTATCTTAAATCTGCTCCGTAGGCTGGTCTCCACAGTCTTCTGCGTCAATGAGTTCCACAGACTTATCACCTTCTGGCAGAAGAAATTACTCTCCATTTCAGTTCTAAAGGGTCATCCCTTCACTCTGAGGTTCGTCTCAGTATTCTGTAAGTTTCAATCAGAATCTGTCCCCGCCCCCATATCTCATCGTCTTAATTTCATCCTTTTATTGCAACTACTGCGAGGAGGCCTATACGTAACTCCCATCAGGGTAATTTACCCCACAGATTCTACCTGTTTCAATTTTGTGACTTCTTTCTATCAATTTAATTTTACTTACTAACCAACAAGACAACCCTGTCCTTTCAATAGGATGCATATATCTGGACACAGACTATCCGAACAAGATTGCAAAGCCCCAATACCTGGCAAAACTCTGTTCTCCAGCATTCAATTATGCAAACATTCAATTATCTGAACAAAATACTCTCCACCTGTGTCATTTGGATAATCGAGATTCCTCTATTTGGTTCTCAGCCATGATCCCCTTCAGACATGCCTTTGTGATACCTACAATATCACACTTGCCAATTTCAATCTGTGCTACCAGCTCATTCACCTTGTTTTGTGTATGGTCTGCATTTAAGTAGAACACCCTTAGTCCTATGTTGACTGTTCCCATCCTCATAGTTGAACCTTATCTGCTGTGCCTGAAGTTAGATTCCTGATCCTTTCTGTACTCTATCCCGGAAACTTTAATAACCTCTGCTGAAACCCTTTTTCCATAATTTTCCATGCAACTGAATGCACCAATCCACAATTTAGTTTGAAGCCCTATCCATAGCCCTAGTTATGTGATTCATCAGGACTTTGGTCCCAGCATGATTCTGGTGGAGCCCATCCTATCAGAACAGCTCCCTTCTTCCCCAATATTGGCACCAGTGTCACATGAATTCAAACATGTTTCTCCCACACCAATCTCTTGAGGTACAAGTTTCTTCTTGGACTTTGTTGACCCTGTGGCAATTAGTTCATGGCTCAGGTAGTAATCCAGAGATTATTTCCTTTTTGATTCTGCTTTTCAATCCTGCTCATATTCCCTCAGCAGAACTTCTCTCCTCTTTCTTCGTGTATCATTTGGTATCTTTGTGGACTATGATAACTGGATCTTTCCTCTCCCAGTCCAGGTTCCTCTGCAGACCCGATGAGTTATTCTGAAGCTGGTCACCAGATCGTCAACACAGCCTTCAGAACTGTCAATTCTGAACTGTGTCTATTCCCTTGACTATGCTATCTCCTCCATCTTGAATGGTTCCTTGGTCCATGGTGCTGTGGTCAGTTTGCTCCTGCACCCTATATCTCTGTTCTCATCCACTCTGAGAGCTGGATTGCTGGAAAAACTCAGCAAATCTGGCAGCATCTGCAAAGAGAAAGCAGAGTAAATGTTTCGGGTCCAGTCACTCTTCAGAACAAAAAATTTAAAACCTATCTGCATCCACCTCTCACTGTTTTGTGTCATCTGCAAATTTGCTGATATTACGTTTAGTTCACTTATCTAAATCACCTTTTATTCATTTATGGGATGTGTACATCGCTGGTTGACCAGCATTGATGCCTGTCATAATTGCCTTCTTGAACCTTTGCAATTCCCATGTTGTGGGTTGATCCATTGGGGAGGAAATTCCATGATTTTGACACAGTGACAGCAAAGGTATAGTGATATATTTGCAAGTCAGGATGTTGAAGACTTGGAGGGTGGTGGTGTTCCCATGTCATTGTAGATGGGAATAGTTGTGGGCATGCTGTGCAAGGATCTTTTGAGTTTCTGCAGTGCATTTTGTATATGGTATACACTACTGCTACTGAGTCTGTGTGGTGGAGTGAGTGGATGTTTGTGGATGTGGTGCCAATTGAGCAGGCTGCTTTGTCCTAGATAATGTCATGTATTGTTGGAGCTGCATCTGGGGAGGTTATGGCTAAGTAGTATTATCACTGGACTATCAATCTGGAGGTCCAGGTAATGTTCTGGGGACCCAGGTTTGAATTCTGCCACACCAGATGGTGAAATATGAAATCAATAGCTATCTGAAATTAAGAGTCTAACGATGACCATGAATTGCTAATTGTCAGAAAACTCATCGGGTTCACTAATGTCCTTTAGGGAAGGAAACTGCTGTTCTTACCTGGTCTGACCTACATGTGACTCCCATACACACTGCATTGGGTGTTAATTGCTCTGTCAATTAGGGATGGGTCTAGTCAGTCATGCCCTAATTTTGTTGATGAATAAAGCAAAAAATAGTGCTGAATATTGTGCAATTGTCGGTGAACAGAACAACACACTTCTGACTTTATGATGGAGGGAAGGTCATTGTTGAAGCAGCTGTAGACGGTTGGGCCTTGATCATGACCCGAGGAACTCCTGCAGAGATGACCTGGAAGTGAGTTAACTGACCTCCCATAACCATGACCATCTAGTTAGCCAGATATGACAAAGACCAGTGGACATTTTTCTTCCCCCTAATAAGCATTAATTCCAGTTTTGCTAGGGCTCCTTGAAGCCATACTTGGTCAAATGCAGCCTTGATGTCAAGGGCAGCTGCTCTCACCACAGCTCTTCTGTCCACGTTTGAACAAAGGCTGTAATGAAGTCAGGACCTGATTGGTCTTGCAGAACCCAAGCTGGGTGTAACTGAGTCTAGATTAGAGTGGGCTGGAAAAGCACAGCAGTTCAGGCAGCATCCGAGGAGCAGTAAAATTGACGTTTCGGGCAAAAGCCCGTATTCCTGCTGAAGCTTTCCAGCGTCTGCAGTCATTGTTTTTACCAGGGCGTAACTGAGCAAGTTGTTGCTGAGCTGATACTACTTGATGGAAACTCTGACAGCTTCCATCACTAGTGATTGAGGATAGACTGATGGGGCCATAATTGCCTGGTTTGGATTTGTCCTGTTTTTTATGTACAGGACATTCCTGGGCAATTTTCCACATTACGATGTAGATGTTCGTGTTGTAACTGTACTGAAAGGTCTTGGCTAGGGGAGCACAGTCTTCATTACTATTGTCGGAATGTTGTCAAGGCCCATAGCTTTTTTGGTATCCATTGCCTCCAATTGTTCTTTTAATATCATATGGAGTGAATTGAATTGTCTGAAGGACTGGTATCTACAATGCTGGGGGCCACTGGAGGAGGCTGAGGTGGATCATCCACTTGGCTAAGAATGCTTCAGCCTTGTTTTTTGTACTATTGTGCTGGGTTGTTCCTTCATTGAGGATGGGGATGTTTGTGGAGCCACCTCCAACAGTGAGTTGTCTCATCATCCACTGCCACTTGTTACTGGTTTTGGCAAGCTTGCAGAGCTTAGATCTCATCCGTTGGTTGTGGGATCACTTAACTGTGTCTATCACTTGCTACTTATGCTATTTGAAATGCAAGTCATCCTACTGGTGGCTTCACCATGTTGGCACTTCATTTTCCGGTGTGCCTGGTGTTGCTCCTGGCATGCCCTCCTGCACTTTCCATTGAACCAGAGTTGATCCCTGGCTTGATCGTAATGGTTGAATGGGGGGTATGCAATGCCATGAAGTTGTGCTAGAATGCAGTTCTGCTGTTGATGGCCCATACTGCCTCATGGATGCCCAGTCTTGAGTTGCTGGATCTGTTCATCAGTCCATTTAGCATGATAATAGTTCCACTTATCACGATGGAAAGTATTCTTAATGTGAAGGAGGGACTTCATTCCCACAATGGCGATGTGATAATCATGGACATATCCACCTGCAGCCAGAAGATTGATATGGATGAGGTGAAGTTTTTTTTTCCCCTACCCTCACCAAGTGCTACAGACCCAGTCTAGCAGCTGTGTCATTAAAGTCACGACCATATTGATCAGTAGTGCTGCTGCTGAGCTACTGTTCATGGTGGACAATGAAATCTCCCACCCAGAGTGCATTTAGTATCCTTGCCATGTTCAGTGTCTCCTCCATTGTTCAACACAGAGTACTGATTCGTCAGCCGAGAGACAACATGATAACGAGCAGGAGGCTTCCTTTATCCTGCCTATGTTTAACCTGAAGTCATGAGACTTTGTGGGATTCAGAGTCAATGTTGAGGGCTACCAATGCAACTCCCTGCTGACTGTGTATATTATTGTGCTGCTACTTCCACTGTGTCTGTCCCAGCAGACAGCTGGGGTTCAAGTACTGATCCCTGTTGTGGAATGCAAAGTCACCACAGTCCTATGAATAGGAAGGCTTTAAAAGGATATTGGCCAAATGCTGGCAAATGGGACTAGATCAGTTCAGGATATCTGGTCGGCACAGACAAGTTGGACCGAAGGGTATGTTTCTGTGTTGTATAACTCTGACTGTAAGAATAATCAGATGGTTATGGTAGGGGATTTTAACTTTCCAAACAAAGTTTGGGACTGCCGTAGCGTTGAGAGTTTAGATGGAGAGGAATTTGTTGAGCGTGTACAAGAAAATTTTCTGATTCAGTATGTGGATTTACCTGCTAGAGAAGGTGCAAAACTTAATCTACTCTTGGAAAATAAAGCAGGACAGGTGACTGCGGTGTCAGTGGGGGAAGACTTTGGGGCCAGCGACCATAATTCTATTCGTTTTAAAATAGTGATGGAAAAGGATAGACTAGATGTAAAAGTTGAAGTCCTAAATGGGAGGAAGGCCAAATTTGACAGTATTAGGCAAGAATTTTCAAAAGTCGATTGGGGGCAGATGTTTGCAGGTAAAGGGATGACTGGAAAATGGGAAGCCTTCACAAATGAGATAACTAGAGTCCAGAGACAGTATGTTCCTGTTAGGGTGAAAGGCAAGGTTGGTAGGTGTGGGGATACTGAATGACGAATGAAATTGGAGGTTTGGTTAAGAAAAAGCAGGAAGCATATGTCAGGTATAGACAGCAGAGATCGAGTGAGTCTTTAGAAGAATATAAAAGTAATACATAAGAGGGAAATCAGGAGGGCAAAAAGGGGACATGAGATACCTTTGGCAAATAGGGTTAAGGAGAATCCAAAGGGATTCTGTAAATGCACTAAGGACAAAAGAGTAACTAGGGAGAGAATAGGGCCCCTCAAAGATCAGCAACGCAGCCGGTGTATGGAACCTCAGGAGATGGGGGAAGATACTAAACGTGTATTTTGCATCAGTATTTACTGTGGAGAAGGACGCAGAAGGTACAGAATGTGGGGAAATAGACATTTTTCAAGATGTCACCATCTATTACAGTGGAGGTGGAGCTGGATGTCTTAAAACACGCGAAGGTGGACAAATCCCCAGGACCTGATCAGGTGTACCCTACACCTTTGCAGGAAGGGGAGTGATTGCTGGGCTCCTTGCTGAGATACTTGTATATTCAATTGTAACAAGTGAGGTGCTGCGAAAGTGGAGGTTGTCTAACGTGGTGCCATTATATAAGAAAGGTGGTAAGGAAAAGCCAGTGATTGAAAGGTTAGTGAGCCTGACATTGGTGATGGTTAAATTGTTGGAGAGAATCCTGTTTTACATCCTTTTGGAAAGGCGAGGACTGGTTAGGGGTAGTCAATGTGGCTTTGTGCACGGGAAATCATGTCTCATGTACTTGATTGAGCTTTTTGAAGAAGTAACAAAGAGGATTGATGAGGGTAGAGTGGTGGGTGTGATCTATATGGACTTCAGTAAAACATTTAACAAGGTTCCTCATGGTAGACTGATTAGCAAGGTTAGATCACGTGGAACACAGGGACAACCACGTGGGACGAAATGTCACTACGTCTTGGTTTGAGGTTTTGTGAGGATAAAGCATCTCCTGAATGGTCTGGCCTTAATTCTCAGACTAAGTGCCCTAGATCTAGAATCCCCAACCAGTTGAAATAGTTTATCTTTATCTAACCTGCATCTTTCTGTTAACATCTTGAAGATTTCGATTAAATTATCCTTTAACCTACTGAATGTTAAAGAATAATCTACTGAATGCTAAAGAATACAGATCTAATTTGTGTAATCTCTCCAAGCAACCTAACCCCAGGAGTCCAGGTAACATTCTTGGTTAGTATTGTTCCTGGTATATATAAATGATACAGAAGAAAATGTAGTAGGGGTTGTAGTAAGATTGCAGATGACATGAAGATTGGCTGGGTGGTTGTCAATGAAAAGGAACGTCTTGGGTTACACGGGGATATGGACAGGTTAGTTCCATGGGCACAGCAATGGCAGATATAGAATTTAACTCTGAAAAGTGTGAGTTGATGCATTTTGGAAAAAGTAGCAATACGAGGGTGTATACAATGAATGGCCGGATTCTCGGAAGTTCAGAGGAACAGAAGAGTTTTGGGTACTTATCCACAGATCCCCAAAGGTGGGAGGATAGATTAATAGGGGAGGTAGTTGAGGCATAAGGACACTTGGCTTTATCAGTTGTGGCATAGATTAGAAATGCAGAGGGGTTATGTTGGAGCTGTACAGGACTTTGGTTAGGCCACAGGTAGAGTACTGTGCACAGTTCTGGTCGCCACGCCATAGGAAGGATCGAGTTGCACTGAAGGGGATGCAGATGAAATCCACCAGGGTGTTGTCTGGGATGGAGCATTTCGGAGAGGCTGCGTTAGCTCAGGCAGTTTCATTTGGAGCAGATTAGGCTGAG
Source organism: Chiloscyllium plagiosum (assembly GCF_004010195.1). Taxonomy (NCBI): domain Eukaryota; kingdom Metazoa; phylum Chordata; class Chondrichthyes; order Orectolobiformes; family Hemiscylliidae; genus Chiloscyllium; species Chiloscyllium plagiosum. The sequence goes on from NC_057738.1 coordinate 48,028,934, forward strand.
GGAGTACCTGACTGATGTGAATAAGATTGAGGGGCATGGACAGGGTTGATAAAGAGCAACTGTTCCCCCTTAGTTGCAGGTTAAATTTCAAAGAGGCACTATTTTAGGTGAAAGGCAGGTATTTTAGAGGGGATTTGAGGAAAAATGTTTTCACCCAGAGGATGGTGAGAATCTGGAATGCACTGCTTAGAAGTGTAGTAGAGGCAGAAAACCGCTCAACCTTTAAAACGGACTTGAATGAGCACTTGAAATGCCACAATATGCGAGGAATTGGACCAAGTATTCAAAGTGGAACTAGAGTAACTTTGACATAGTTTTTGGTCATTACATACTCAATGGACCAAAGAGTTTCTTCTGTACTGTACAATAAGGGAGGAAAAAAAGTTTATTTTCCTCCAGTGACCATCCAGTATATTAAATCTTTGATAATCTCAGCTTCTACTGTATAGGCAACTTTTACAACTGTAATATTAATATTTAATAAAGGGTAACTTTAGAATTAAAATGCCTCTTCAAACTATTCATTTCTCCATACAAAGGTACTTCTGAATAGTTGCCAAAATGGCTGACTGAAATATTTGAAATAATTCAAATTTTAAAATGTAATTGAATTCTAGTGGGTAATTGCTTTTCCTTTTGTTTCTGTATAGGTTTTTAACGTAAGCCATGAAGAATCAAGATTCTGAAAGCGGGTTCAGTCCACCTGCTGATGGTCATGAGGGTATAATGGTTGGTGGCTTATCAGCTGAAGGGACAGATATTGTTGGCAGAGAGGATACTCTGGATGTTGCTCAGTCTACTGGACCTGAAACCAATTATGAAATTTGCAAAAAATCAGATGATCAGAATGGGCTTGATCCAAACCATGATAATGCAAGCACCAGTGATGACATACTGAATGGAACAAATGCAGGAGATAGCAGTGAGTCATTAGTTGTTCAAAATCCTTCTGCTGTAAATGGCTTGCATAATCTCCCAACTGAACCTTCAACTGCTGATGTTTCAGATGAGCTTAGTAGACAGCTTGAAGACATACTGAACACATATTGCTGCAATCTGGCTGAACAGGGTTCTACTGTACAACCTGAGGAGTCACCTGAAATGGAAGAAGCAGAAAAATGTGTTAATAGAGAGCCTCTGAGAAATGGTGTGCGGGAGATTGTATGTGGGGGGATAAGTGAAGACATTGAAAAAGCTGTGAAGGCAGAGGCTCGTGTGGAAGATGTGAAAGAAAATGGAGATATTCCTAACAACAAGGATCAGAAAAAAGCTCCAGAAAAGAAGAAAGCCAAAGCATTAGGTAAGTCAGTCGAGGATAACAGCAACATGTTCAGTTAGATTTCGTGACTTTTCTCTTTTCACTTTTCTGTAATTAGTTTAATACATTTTGTAGTATTTGTAGTAATCCAATCAATATTGTATTTCAAATAATCCTGAAATGTAGAATAACAAATAAGAGAATAAAATTAGGTGGCCCCATTGAAGACCCTTAGGACCAATAGACCTTACCACCTCTAGCAAATCAGGACAAGACTTGTACACTTAATGGTAAGGTCCTGGAGAGTGTTACCAAACAAAGAGACCATTGGTGCACATTGAGGTCCTTGAAAATGGGGCAGTGAAGATATGCTTTCCTTTACAGGACATTGGTTAGGCCACTTTTAGAATAATGTGTGTTATTCTGGCCTCCCTGCATTGGAAAGATGTTGTGAAACTTGAAAGGGTTCAGAAAAGATTTACAAGGATGTTGTCAGGATTGGAGGATTTGAGCTTAAAGGATGAGGCTGAAAAGGCTGGGGTTATTCTTCCTGGAATGTTGGAGTTTGAGAGGGGACTTATAGAGGTTTATAAAATCATGAAAAGAATGGACACTGTAAATAGCCAAGAGCTTTTTCCCAGGGTAAGGGAGTTCAAAACTAGAGAGTATAGGTTTAAGATGTGTATATACTGTGGAAACTCACTAGCTATGACTTTTGCCATCTGTGGTCTTTCATTTGAGTCATGGGATGTGGGTGCTGTTGGCTAGACCAGCATTCTATTCTCCATCCCTAGTTACCTCTTCAGAAGGTAGCGGGGAGTTGCCGCCTTGAACCACTGCAACCCATTTGGTGTAGGTAGTCTGCCAAAGCCATTGGAGGGGCAGTTCAGATATTTGACTCGGCAACACTGAAGAAAAGATGATATATTTCCAAGCGTGAACAGACAATTCAGTGCAGGACAATTCAGCGCAAGGACAAATACCATTGTCTGAGGCTGCAAGTGGAATCCACATGTATGGCTCCAGAGGATTCAGTTCTGAGAGTCAGTCAGCCAGCCCCCACCCCCCCCCCCCCCCCCCCCCCCCCCCTGCTGTGGTGACCTCTCTCATTCTGTAAGAGGACAGGCATGCAATTGATACTGCAGTGAGTCCTTTTAGCAGTGGAATGTTTAATCCTTGAGTCCCCAGTATGTCAGGAAAAAGAAGTAAAAGTGGGACTGACCCCAATGTGGCTTTCTGACTTCCTCACCACTGCATTGGAAACGCACTGCTTCAGTATCTGTGCAATTATGAATGGTGCTAAATGTCTTGAAATCATCTGAATGTCCTAGTTCCTGACCTTGAATTGGTGGGAAGGTCATTAATGAAGCAGCTGAAGATGCCTGGGCTGAGAATATTACTCTGAGGAACTCCTGCAGTGATGTCCTGGAGCTCCAATGTCTGACCTCCAAAAACCACTTCCTTTGTGCTCAGAGTCTAACTAGCAGGAGAATTTAGCCCCTGATTCTGATTGATTCTCTTTTTGCTGAGGATTCTTGATGCCACACTTATTCAAATGTAACCTCTATCAATGTAGTCACTCTGGAATTCAGCTCTTTTGTCCATATTTGAATTAAGGCTGTATTGAGGTTAGGAGCTGAGTGATCTTGGTGGAGCTTAAACTGCGCATCAGTAAGTAGTGTATTGCCAAGCAAGTGCTGCTTGATCGTGCTGTTGATGACATGTCCTGTCACTTTTTATTGATAATCAAGAGTGGACTTATGAGGTGGTGATTGGTGATGCCGGATAATCTTGCTGCTTGTACATACCTGGCCAATTTTCCATATTGTTTCAGTGTCTTGAGCCGTTCCACTCAACGCTTCTTCTGGCTGAAGATTTTTGCAAAACTTCACCCTTATCTCTTGTACTGATATGCAGGGCTCCCGCATTGAGGATGGCAATATTTGTGGAATTTCTTCCTCCAGTGAGTTAATTGTCCACTGATATTCAGGACTAGAATGTTTAGATCAGAATTGGTGTTTGTGAGATTGCTAAACCGTGTCATTCACTTGCTACTTCTCTAGCTACACTGGCTTCACACCTCATATTTAAATATACTTGCTACCACTCGAGTAAGAACGTGAGAAATAGGAGCATGAGTGGAAGATCTTAAGTCTGTCTACTATTCTAAGATCATGGCTGTTGCAGACCTCAACAATTTCTTTCCAGCTCATCCTATACCTCAACTCGTCTATTTCAAAACTTTGTCTGCATCCTCTTTAAATATTTTGTGATTTAGCTTCCACACACTCTTTGGTTTAGAGAATTTCAAAATTTCACAACCCTCTGGGAGGAAAAAACCTTTGCACCTCCTTTTTAAGTGAATGTCTCTTTACTCTGTAACTGTGTCCCCGACATTGAGGTTCATCCACTAGTAGAAACCTATTCTCAACATAGCATGACAGCAGAGATGAGGCCTTTCAGCCCATCGAGTACATACTGATCTATCTACACTAATCGCACTCTCCAACACTTGGCCCATAGTCTTGAATAGTACTTTTCAAAAGCTGCTGAAGTTTCCTTTCTCCTACCTTTCCAGGCAGTGCATTCCAGATTCCCACCACCTTCTAAAAGATTTTTCCTCAAATCTCCTTGAAGCCTCCTGTCCTTCAGCCTAAAATTATGCCCCCTTGTTATTTACTCTTTCACTAATGTGGACAGCTGCTTCCTATCCACTCTGTCCATACCCTTCGTAATTCTATACACCTCCATCAGATCCCCCCCTCAGCCCTCTCTGTTCTAAAGAAAACAACCTGAGCCTGCCTTCAGCTAAGTTACTCTATCCCAGACGACATCCTGATGAATCTCTGAATCCCTCCAGCACATCCTTCCTTTGGTGAGGTGATGAGAGCTGCTTTATGGTTGTGGACGGAAATAGAGAAAGGGCTATTTTTTAAAAGGTGAGGATAGTGTAAGGGATTACTGCACACTTGACAAGTATGTTACTTATTTTTGTTCAAGTGGGGGAAGGTTAGTTGCAAATGAGCTGGCAACAGGTGGTGCATGTGAAGTAAGATTCAGCCAGCAGCAAGTAGCTGATTTGGTTTATGGAGTTGTGACCAATTGTCAATGACGAGGCCTTCTGCCTGCCAACAACTATGTGATTGGCTCTCAGCTGGCTGAGCAGCTTTTGTGTGTAAACAATATAGCCAAAGCATTCAGACCTCCTGAAGCAGAGTTGATGTCCTTTGCAGTCTTTCCTTGTGACATAGAGTTGGTTAACTCATTTGGAGTTATACATCGCATCATCCTCCAATGTTTCCATCACCTACAAACAGACCCCACCACCAGAGAGATGTTTCCCTCCCCACCCCTATCCGCTTTCCATAAAGACACTTCTTTCTGTGACTACCTCATCAGGTCCGTAACCCCCTGCCCCACCCCCCCCTCTCAAAAACCCACTCTCCCCTCCTAGTACCTTTCCCTGCCACTGCAGGAACTGCAGTACCAGTGCCCACACCTTCCCTCACCTCCATCCAAGGCCCCAAAGGAGCCTTTCACATCCATCAAAGGTTCACCTGCACTTGCACACGTCATTTGCTGTATCCGTTGCTCCCGATGCGGTCTCTTCTTCATTGGGGAAAACCGGACGCCTACTGGCAGAGCACTTCAGAAAACATCTCCGGGACACTCACACATCAACCCCACTGACACGTGGCCAAACACTTCAACTCCCCCTCCCACTCTGCTGAGGACATTCAGGTCCTGGGCCGCCTCCATTGCCACTCCCTTACCACCCGACGTCTGGAGAAAGAGTATGCCTCATCTTCTGCCTCGGGACCCTCCAACCCCAGGGCATCAATGTAGATTTCACCAGTTTCCTCATTTTCCCCATCCCGCTCCCAGACTCATTCCTTTTGAAGGGCTTTTGCCCAAAACGTCGATTTTCCTGCATCTCTGACGCTGCCTGACCTGCTGTGCTTTTCCAGCACCACACTCTTGACTCTAATTCATTTGGACAGATATCTGTTTTGTTAGGCAGTGATGCCAATAGCATGTGCTGAATTTTCATGCTGGCTCAGGTTGCCATAAAGGCATCTGCTTCTCAACCTTTGCACTCACCTAAACTATGGTGACCCTCAGGGTAAACTGCCACAGTTGTCTGTTTAATTGGAGAACAACCCTATGGTATGCTTAGGTTATGACAACATCATTTGTTTACCTTTGTGCCATAGATTTCCACATTTTCCTATTATTTGGTTAAACCCTGCCTTCCTGCACTAGTGTGGTGCCATCTCATCTATACAACCCCTATTTGCCCCAGTACTGGAATGAATATGTGGATTATCAGATCAGCTAATGTGATAACTCAGGAAGCACAACTTGAAAGGAACGTTGTTTATTGTTGAACATCAAAGTAGGGCCACTACAGATGGCAGACCCATCCCTTTATATTTTTTATTTATTTTTAATGTCCAGAAGTGTTATGCAATGGACTGGCTTTCCCACCACCAAATCACTGCAAAATTATCTTAAACCATTAACAGCCACCAGTAAGTCTCTCTTTTAGCCAGTTAGAAACTTAGATGCAAAACCCAGTATAGACAAGGCACCTGGATCTGCTTTATGGTTTATGGATACTTTCTAATCAGCCTGTTCAGTGATGTTATTGCACACCTCCGAAGCTGGTGGGAGTTGATCCTGGGCTTCCTGATTCAAAGGCATGGAAACTGCCACCATGCCACAAGAGTCCCTACTGGGTCTGCTTTATAGATATTTTCTAATCAACCTGTTCAGAGATCTTGTGACACACTCTTGGAGCAAGTGGAACTTGAACTTGAGCCTCCTGGTTGAAAGGTAGGGTTACTACCACTGTGCTACACAAATGCAATCAAATGGCTTTCCCACCACCAAATCAGGGACTTTTTTGTTTTAACTACTAATTGCCACCAGTAAATCACCCATGTAGCCAGTTAGAAATTTACATGCAAAACCTATTACGGGCAATATAGATCATCAAAGTGTGGGGGTGGTATAGTGGGCAGGGTCTAAATCAAAGTGAAGTAGGGGGAGGAAATATCCCCTGAGGTGCCACCTTTCTGTAAAGGCATCAGGAGCATTGGGCACTGCATGCTCCCTCTCCAGTGACACCAAGACACGAGCATAACTTGTGCTGGGTCTGCTTTATTTTGTTTTCCTTTTTTTTCTTCTATCTGGAAATGTTATCTCACAAAACCAAGCAGCTTTCTCACTATTGATTCCCCATGACTTGGTTTATTGTGTTTAACTATAAACTCCCACCTTTGGACCCCCTACAGCCAATTAGACATCTACATGCAAAGCCCATTATGGGCAATGTAAACTATCAAGTGAGAGGGACAGGGTAGGGAGAGCAGGAAGAGTCTAAATCAAAATGGGGTTGGGTGGAGATAATAAAGCTCTGTATGCCCTACGGTACCCATCTCTTTCTAAAGACATTGAGAGTATTAGTGGACACTGTAGGCTCCCTCTCCAGTGACTCCCAGACACAAACGTAACCTCAGGTATAGCCTTGGTATATTACTGGGCAGGCTATTGCTTGTTACCCAGGGAACCCATACTCAGTGAGCTTCAAAGGGAAATTAATTAGTAATGCCCAAGAACCTTGTCAGGGCTATTACAGTTGTGATCTAACTTTGTGGCAGAACAGACTCAATGGGCCAATCGTTGAGAGTGTGGTGCTGGAAAAGCACAGCAGGTCAGGCAGCATCGAAAGAGCAGGAGAATTGATTTTTTGGGCATAAGCCATGATGAAGGCTTTGTCCAACTGAGTAGTACTTTTGGACATTAATCCAGTCGAAGATACCACATAAGATGCAAATTGCTTTGCTAGTGTGGACAAGAATGAGCAACAAAAATGTACAAGGAAGAGAACAGAGGTGCCATACAATCACTGGAGGTGACCCTTGACTATGACCTCCAGCATCTGCAGTCCTGCCTTTCTCCTCACTGGGACGAATGGCCTGGTTCTCCTTCCATGTCTTATGGTATTCATCGCTCTAATTTTATGTACCTAATTACAATTTGCATGGATTGCAGGTAGATTGTAATCTTCGCGGTTCTGCATCCTAATTTAGTTCCTAGCATATGTAAGTTATTGTCCTATCCTTAATTCATTATTGAATTATATTATTCGGTTATTTATGCTGCCTTTTATATATTTTATGGACTTTACCGCCAACATATGTACTGTTAAAATCATAGAGAAGACCTCAACCACTTAGAGACTAGCCAAACAGCTTGTTCCTTTACCTGTAGTAGAACTAGAACCATTCCAATCACCTCCAGTAATTATATGACACTTCTTCTCTGTTCTCTTCCTTATACTTTTTTTTGCTCATTCTTGTCCTGGTACACTAGCAAAGCAATTTGTATTTTACGTGGTATCTTCAACTGGATTAATGTCCGAAAGTGCTACTCAGTTGGACAAAGGTGGATGCTGAGGCCAAACAAGGTAAGTATTGGAACGGATAACAAAACCTTTTGGTAAAGATAGTGGACTTTGTCAGAGAGGTTTAAGGAGAAAATTCTTATTTTTTGGATGAAATCGTTTCAAGACACTGGTGTTAACAGAATTAGAAGAGGCCAGAGTCAACAGAATGCAGTATCGTCTGAAGACTGTAGGTTTAGAGAATTAGAGTTGCTAGGTGACAGAATTGGATGGGGAAAGACTGAAGGCATTTGAACATAAGGCAGTGAAGTTTCAACTTGAGGCATTTAGTAGATATAAAACTGATGTTGTTCAGTATAAGTGGGCCAGGAAAATATTAGCAGAGTTTTAGTTGAGTTAAAAGTTTATGGAGAGGATTGCTATAGTCAGACCTGGTGGTGACAAAATGTTTCTATTTTTTATTTCATTTTCTATTTTTGTTTGATTTTTACCAATGTAACTTTTTTCCTGGAACTTTAACTTGATTGTATCTATTTATTTTAGCCTCCTCTCCAAACGTAAGGCTAAGAATTAGTTTGCTTAAGGCCATAAATGTAGATGATAACGAGGGAATGAAGTGCTGATCCTTGCACAGTTTCACTGATTATCTTCTCCTTGTGATTACACTGTTGCCGACACGCATATCTCACTCCAGTTACGTGTCTGCCTTTGCAACAGTCGTCAGTTTAGTGATTGCATGGAGGGAGGGTGAAGAGTAACAAAACTTTGTTTTGAGGAGGTCAGCTTGCCAAGGTTATACTCTATCCAAAACATTACACTTTGTAAAAGTTTGTTTTTTTGTTACTTTACTTTTATAAATGATACATGCATGTAGTGCATCAGGTGTGTATGGTAGCTGCAAAGAACTCTTCTCCCCCTGCCCCCCAATCTTCACCTACTTGATGCAATGGTGAGTTTCCAAAGAGATGTATTCTGCCTCAATGCCTGTTTTTTGTATGGTTAATTGTGACAATATCACACCTGATCCAGAAGGAACTCTGAAACTAATGGATTCACCATGTGAGATGTGCTTTCTGATTCAACAGTGACGTATGTTTGTATTTATGTTGCTTCCAGGATTTATTACAATGCTCATACTGTTAAGAACATGGAAAATAGGAACAGCAACAGCAGTAGGCTAATTGGCCCCTCAAACCTGCTTGCCTGTTCAATAGGATTGTGGGAAATCTAACACTTCTCACGAGCACTTTGTTCATAAGCCTTAGATTCTTGTTGAGTAGGGAAATTATCTCTCTCAGCCATAAATATACACAAGGACTCTTCCCCCCCCCCCCCCCCAGCTCTCTGTTCCAAGGTATTCTCAACCCTCTGAGAAAGGACAGTGCTTCTCTTCTCATTGGTGCCCCTTTGTTCTGTGTCTTTTTTTACAAGCCCGAGACTCTCTCACGAAGGGAACACCCTTCAGCGTTTACAATGTAAGAGCCCCTTAAGAATCCAAGAATTCTTCTAAATTCCCATGAGTAGAGTCCCAACCTGTGTTTGTAAGGCAATCGTTCCATAATGGGGATTGTCTGAGTGAACTTTTCTTTTAATTCATCCACAGGATGAAGGTGCCGCTGGCTAGACCAGCATTTATTACCCATCCCTAATTGCCCAGACGTCAGTTCAGAGTCAGACAGTGTTGTGGGGCTGGCAGTACATGTCGGTAAGACCAGATAAGATGGCAATTTGCGAAAGGACTTTAGTGAATGGGTTTTCTGATCATCGACAATGAATTCATGGTCATGATTAGATAATGCCATCACCTCCCTTTTTCTTAAGTACCTCCAAAGAATTAATATCTTTCCTTAAATAAGCACACCAAAACTGCTCTCAGTACTCCAGATGTGGTCCCACCATCACCTTGTACAATTGCATTAAGATTGCCCTACTCTTATGCTCGACCCGCCTTGAAATAAGGACCAACATTCCTTTAGTCTTTTTGACTATGGGCTTTCTTTGTTTTATGTACAATGTACTCCCAAATCTCTTTGTGTTACAACTTTGTGCAGATTTTCTCCATTTAAATAACACTCTTCTTTAGTTCACCCATCCAAATTAAACAACTTCACATTTTCTCAAACATTCCTTTTGCCAACTTACTTAACCTATCAATAGCTCTCTGTAAAATCTTTGTTTCCCTTTCGTAACTTGGCCTTTCCATTATTTTTGTATTGTCTGCAAATTTGCCGACAGTACATTCACTTCCTTTCTCCAAGTCATTAATGCATATTGTAAACAGTTATAATCCCATACTGATCCCTGTGGACTCCAGTGGTTACAAATTACAAGCCTGGGAAAAATCCCCTTAGCCCCACTTTGTTTCCTGCCCTTGATCCAATTCTTGATCCATGCCAATACACTGCCTCCAACACAGTGGACAGCTATCTTGTGACTATGCATTTTGTGAAGTGCCTTGTCCTATGCCTCGTGGACGTGAAAATGCAACACATCCAGTCACTCTTTCATCCCATTTCCCCCCTCAGTCAAAGCAAAATGCTCAGAGACACAATTTAGCTTTACCTTCTTCATCTTTATTCCGGGCCCTGGAGGGAGAGAGAACGATCACCCACATGCGCAGGTTCATGAATTCATGGTCTTCTCTGGATCAGCAGTTTCTCAATGAGCTATGTGGTTATTTTACAGGGAGGAACATCCAGATAAGGCAACATAAATATTAATTGGGTGACCGTTACAATCAACAAGTGTCAATAGTAAAGAATAAGCCATCGGCAGTTACACAATGAATAACTGGCTTCACATAATGAATACTTTTCTCCTTGTTAAACTGACCTCATACTGAATGCTTGCAATATTGTTAAATGGCTTGACAAAATGAATGCTTTTCCATCTTGTTTAAACCATTACCCTTGCCTGCAGCACTCCATTGTTAACTAAGTTCTGATCTGAGTCATGCTAAACTGAACCTCATGTTTCACAAAACTCAGAACTTAATTCTTTCCCTGCCTCCTTATACCCTATATTCATTCTCAACTCCAGTCCCTTGAAAAATAAATTAGTCAGACACTTTCATTTTCATGAAGCCCTGCTGACTCTGCTTCATTAGATTATGATTTTCCAAGTGTTCTGTTACTACTTCCTTAACAATTAGTCCTAGAGATGTATAGCTTGGAAACAGACCCTTTGGTCCAACCTGTCCTTGCTGACTAGACATCCTAAATTAATCTAGTCGCATTTTCCCGCACTTGGCCCTTATCCCTCTAAACCCTTACTATTTATGTACCCATCCAGATGTCTTTTAAATGTTGTAATTGTACCAGCCTCCACTACTTCCTCTGGTAACTCATTCCCTACAAGCACCACCCTATGTGTGAAAAGATTGCTGCTTAGGTGGTTTTTAAATCCTTCCCCTCTCACGCTAAACCAATGCCTTCCAATTCTGGACTTACCCACCCTGAGGAAATGACCTTGTCTATTTACCCTATCCATGCCCCTCATGATTTTATAAACCATGGCCAGCCCTCAGCCTATTCAGCCTCTCTTTATAGCTCAAACCCTCCAACGCTGACAACATCCTTGTAAATCGTTTCTGAATCCCCCTCACAATATCCTTCCGAAAGCAGGGAGTTGAGAATTGCACACAATATTCCAAAAGTGACCTAACCAATGTCCTGCACAGCTGCAACATGACTGCTCAACTCCTATACTCAGTGCTCTCACCAGTAAAGGTAAGCATACTAAATGCCATCTTCGCTATCCTATTGACCTGCAACTCCACTTTCAAGGAACTGTGGACCTGCACTTCAAGGTCTCTTTATTCAGCAACACTTCCCCAGGACCTTACCATCACGTGTATAAGTACTGCTCTGATTTGCCTTTCCAAAATGCGGCGCCTCACATTTATCTAAATCAATCTGCCACTCCTGAGCCCATTGGCCCATCTGATCAAGATCCTGCTGTAATCTGAGGTAACCTTCTTTGCTGTCCACAACACATCCACTTTTGGTGTCATCTGCAAACGTACTAACATACTTCCAATGTTCACATCCAAATCATTTATATAAATGGCGAAAAGCATTGGACACGGCACCGATCCTTGTGGCACACCACTGGTCACAGGACTCCAGACTGAAAAGCAACCTTCCACCACCACTCTGTCTCCTACCTTTCAGCCAGTTCTGTATCCAAATGGCTAGTTCTCCCTATATTCCATGTGATCTAACTTTGTTAACCAGTTTCCCATGAGGAACCTTGTCAAACACTTTAATGAAGTCCATATAGATCATCGAGGTAAAAACAATGACTGCAGGTGCTGGAAACCAGATTCTGGATTAGTGATGTTGGAAGAGCACAGCAGTTCAGGCAGCATCCAAGGAAATGAGGAAACTGTTGAAGTCCACATTGATGCCCTGGGGTTGAAGTGTTCCGAGGCGGAAGATGAGGCGTTCTTCCTCCATATAGATCATGTCTGTCACTCTGCCCTCGTCAGTCCTCTTTGTTACTTCAAAGTTATTGGATCAAGTTATTGAGACATGATTTCCCACGCACAAAGCCATGTTGATTATTCCTAATCAGTCCTTGCCTATTCAAATGCATATAAATCCTGTCTCTCAGGATTCTTCCAACAACTTGGCCACCATGGATGTCAGGCTTATCGGTCTTTAGTTCCCTGACTAATCCTTACTATCATTCTTAAATAATGGCACCACGTTAGCCGACCTCCAGTATTCCGGCACCTCACCTGTGACTATCAGTGATCCAAATTCTCAGCAAGAGGCCCAGCAATCCCTTCTCGAGCTTGCCACAGAGTTCTAGGGTACATCTGATCATGTCCTGAGGATTTATCCATCTTTGTGTATTTTAAGATATCTAACACCACCACCTCTATAATATGGACATTTTTCAAGATGTTACTGTCTATTTCTCCACATTCTGTATCTTCCATGTTCTTTTCCACAATAAAAACTGATGCAAAATACCAGTGTAGTGTCTTTCTCGTTGTTGTGGTTCTGTTCGCCAAGTCGGGAATTTGTGTTGCAGATGTTTTGTCCCCTGTCTAGGTGACATCCTCAGTGCTTGGGAGCCTCCTGTGAAGTGCTTCTGTGATCTTTCCTCCAGCATTTGTAGTGGTTTGAATCTGCTGCTTCCGGTTGTCAGTTCCAGCTGTCCGTTGCAGTGGTCGGTATATTGGGTCCAGGTTGATGTGCTTATTGAATCTGTGGATGAGTGCCATACCTCGAGGAATTCCCTGGCTGTTCTCTGTTTAGCTTGTACTATAATAGTAGTGTTGTCCCAGTCGAATTCATGTTGCTTGTCATCCCTGGCATCATGACAAGCAACATGATTTCGACTGGGACAACACTACTATTATAGGACAAGCCGAACAGAGAACAACCAGGGAATTCCTAGAGGCATGGCACTCATCCACAGATTCAATCAATAAGCACATCGACCTGGACCCAATATACCGACCACTGCAGCGGACAGCCGGAACTGACAACCGGAACGGGCAGATTCAAACCACTACAAATGGTGGAGGAAAGATCACAGAAGCGCTCACAGGAGGCTCCCAAGCCCTGAGGATGTCACCTAGACAGGGGACGAAACGTCTGCAACACAAATTCCCGGCTCAGCGAACAGAACCACAACAACGAGCACCCGAGCTACAAATCTTCTCTCAAACTAGTGTCTTCCTCATCTGCAGTTCCACACACAGGCCCTCTTGCTGATCTTCGAGGGGTCCTATTCTCTCTATAGTTATTTTATTTAGATGTGTTTATAGAATGTCTCTGGATTCTCTTATTTACCAAAGCTATCTTATGACCCTTTTTTTTTGGCCACCTGATTTCCCTCCAGTATACTCCTAATGCCTTTATAATCTTCTAAGGATACACTTGATCTCTGCTGTCTATACCTGACATAGAGTCATAGAGATGTACAGCACGGAAATAGACCCTGCGGTCTAGTTCGTCCATGCAAACCAGGTATCCCAACCCAATCCAGTCCCACCTGCCAGCACCCGGCCCATATCCCTCCAAACCCTTCCTATTCATATACCCATCCAAATGCCTCTTAAATGTTGCAATTGTACTAGCCTCCACCAATTCCTCTGGTAGCTCATTCCATTCATGTACCACCCTCTGCGTGAAAAGGTTGCCCCTCCGGTGTCTCATATCTTTCCTGTCTCACCCTAAACCTATGCCCTCTAGTTCTGGGCTCCCCGACTCCAGGGAGAAGACTTTGCCGATTTTACCCAATCCATGCCCCTCATAATTTTGTAAACCTCTATAAGGTCACCCCTCAGTCTCCGACGCTCCTTGTAAGTTTTTTCTGAACCCTTTCACGTTTCACAACATCTTTCCAATAGGAAGGAGACTACAATTGCACGCAATATTCCAACAGTGGCCTAACCAATGTCCTGTACAGCCGCAATATGACCTCCCAACTCCTGTACTCAATACTCTGACCAATAAAGGAAAGCATACCAAACGCCGCCTTCACTATCCTATCTACTTGCGACTCCACTTTCAAGGAACTATGAACCTAGAACATAGAACAGTTCATGTGATTTTGTAAACTAGCAATACTTTCATGAACATGGGCTTCTTCTTCCTATTAAGAGTTAATCATGCCACATATATGCCCTCAGAAGCTGTTTTTTAAATAGAACATAGAACAATACAGCACAGAACAGGCCCTTCGGCCCACGATGTTGTGCCGAACATTTGTCCTAGCTTAAGCACCTATCCATGTACCTATCCAATTGCCGTTTAAAGGTCACCAATGATGCTGACTCTGCCACTTCCACAGGCAGTGCATTCCATGTCCCCACCACTCTGAGTAAAGAACCTGCCCCTGACATCCCCCCATACCTTCCACCCTTCACCTTAAATTTATGTCTCTTTGTAACACTCTGTTGTACCCAGGGAAATGTCTCTGACTGTCTACTCTATCTATTCCCCTGATCATCTTATAAACCTCTATCAAGTCACCCCTCATCCTTCTCCGTTCCAATGAGAAAAGGCCTAGCACTCAACCTATCCTCGTACGACCTATTCTCCATTCCAGGCAACATCCTGGTAAATCTCCTCTGCACCCTCTCCAAACCTTCCACATCTTTCCTAAGGGGGCAGGTGTAGTCTAGGTAGCTGTGGGGGGCAGTTGGTTTGAACAAGGACATCTACTACAAACCAACCGACTCCCACAGCTACCTGGACTACACCTCCTCCCATCCTGCCCCCTGTAAAAACGCCATCCCATTCTCCCAAATCCTTCGTCTCCGCCGCATCTGCTCCCAGGAGGACCAGTACAAAATACGTACAACACAGATGGCCACCTTCTTCAAGGACCGCAATTTCCCCCCCGACGCGGTCGACGGTGCCCTCCACCGCACCTCCTCCAC